>NW_026057579.1:32658497-32747180 GCF_023721935.1 Panthera uncia
CCCCCCCCCCCCCCCCCCGCCCTGCCGATGTCCCCAAAGCCACAGGTTCTTGTGTCGGCCAGCTGCCCGCAGAGCCCTTGTGGCTCACAGGTCGCCGTCCAGATGCGGTCCTGTCCTTACAGGGAGGGCCCCAGCCACAGGAGCTCAGAAGCCCTACGCCTCCCAGCTGCGTTGTTGATCTTCCTCCTGAGAAAGGCCAGCCTGACCCAGGTCATCCAGGGCATTCCCCACCTCGCTCGTTCGCTCCGAAACTGTGTGCAGGGGCACATTTGTGGAAGAGACGCGGGCCTCAGCCTTCAGGAGTTTATAGCCTGAAGGGGTGACAGATGGGTCTCCTGTGATGGCATTACAATTTTCTCGGGAAAGTGCTTTTAAAACCCCTGTAGGGTTAGCTGAGGACCCCAGGCCTTCTCTGTTCCAGGCCATCCTGCCTGGCTCTGGGCCGAGTGACCAGCAGCCCAGCGGGAGGCAATGACTTTGGGCCCCTGTTCTGTTCCCCCCCGGACCCTGCCCTCCTGGCTTCCTCACCTCCAGTCTGATGACCGTGATCCGCCCTGTCACTGGCATGTGGGTGACTGTGGTATCCAGGACCATGGGTGGGGACAGGTGTCAAACTTTGGGCTTAACAGCTGTTTTTCTTACTGATTCCAAATGGTTTCAGGGCAAGAACCCTGCTGGTTTCCCTTACTTAACACACATTAAAAAAAAAATTTTTTTTTAACGTTTATTTATTTTTGAGAGACAGAGACTGAGCAGGGGAGGAGGAGAGAGAGAGGGAGACACGGGATCCGAAGCAGGCTCCAGGCTCCGAGCTGTCAGCGCAGAGCCCGATGTGGGGCTCAGACTCACAGACCGCGAGATCATGACCTGAGCTGAAGTCAGCTGCTTAACGGACTGAGCCACCCAGGGGCCCCTTATCTGACACACGTTTGCAAGGGTCCTTCCTGGAGGAGCTTGGTCTCTTCAGAAGTGCAGGCAGCGGGGGGCGCCTGGGTGGCTCAGTCGGTTAAGCGTCCGACTTCAACTCAGGTCACGATCTCGCGATCTGTGAGTTCGAGCCCCGCGTCAGGCTCTGTGCTGACCGCTCAGAGCCTGGAGCCTGGAGCCTGTTTCAGATTCTGTCTCCCTCTCTCTCTGCCCCTCCCCCGTTCATGCTCTGTCTCTCTCTGTCTCAAAAATAAATAAACGTTAAAAAAAAATTATTTAAAAAAAAAAAAGTGCAGGCAGTGGGCTTAGGGGAGGTCAGAGAGGGGACAGGAGCAGCCTGAGGGTTCACGGAGGAGTTGGGGACGATGACAATGGTTTGAAGGCACGTGGGAGTTCACCGAGGGGAGGGGGCGGTCAGAGCAGCCTCTCTAGCCGAGGACGCGGTGTGCAGGCAGGTGGCATCTGGGCACAGGGCGGTGAGGGCACGGAGGGCGGGAAGGTCTGGGTTGTAGAGAGGGCACTAAGTGCCTGCTGGGACCCCGACTTGGCGTAGAGGGTGAAGCGGTGAGAGCACATACCCCCACCCCCACCCCTGCACCAGCAGTCAAGGCCCAGGGCCTTATCAGCATCACGGAGAGCCCTGGGCCTCCTTCAAACCCTTCTCACGGCTCTGCCTGCCTGGAGGAAGTGGCTTTCGAGCTTGGCAGCCGGGTGTGGTCTCGTGAGCTGGGGCGGGACACCATGTCCCACTGTAACGCCTGCCCCGGGGGGCACCCGAGCATGTGGCTCTTTCCTGGGGACCTGGGGACTTGGGGACAGGCCTGCCTATGGGTCCCCAGGAACGAACCGCCCACAGCTCAGTCCTGGATGAATATTTCCACTGATTTTAAAGAGAATTAGCGTGACTTTCTCCAGTTTCCTTTCAATTTAGAAGGGTTAAATTCTGCCACGAATGAATTCATTATTTCTTCTTTTCGAGAGAAGAGGCCACACCCCAGGACGCCCCTCAGGCGTCCCCACCTTCCCCAGGAGTCTACTTACTCGCTGGCCCTGTCAGGCTCTTTCGGCCTGCCCCGGTGCCTCAGGAAGGAGGACAGGGTCACAGAGGCAAGCTCTGTGGGGGCGCTGACCCTCCCCAAGGTCAGGACAGGCGGCAGCCTGCCTCTGGTCCCCAAACTTGGGCTCCGCGGCCTTTGAGGAGAACCCCCTCGGGGAGTGAGCAGCAGGTCTCCTGCCCCACACCTGCTGTGGCTCCCGTTGCCTCTGGGCCCTCCGTGGCCCTTCTCCCCACTCCCTTCCCTCCCCCCATGCAGCTCTCTGGGGCAGGCGGTGGCCACACTTCCTTCCCTGCCTCCTCCCCCACCCCCAGCTTTGCTGTCAGAACCTGTCAGAGCGGCATTTCTGGGAGAAATATCCTAACATCTGCAGTTTGCTTTGAAATACCTGCAGAAATCAGATGAAGTGGATGGTATGATAAATACAGCAAAAAAAAAAAAAAATGTATTTACTTAATCGTTGAATCTACAATTTCAACCTTTCTCTATGCTTGGCAGTCTTTGTAATAAAATGTTGATGAGCAAAATCCTTCAAAGCCCGGTTAAAATATATTCCCCCCCCCCCAAACTCTCTCCCTCCCCTCTGTCCTCATCAAGCTGGTGTCTCTCCCTCCTTGATTGCCACCCAGCCTCCACACTTGTGACCTGTAACGTAGCAGCTACACAGGACAGGCGGGCTTATACCTTCGCCCAGCCTCAGGAAGGCAGGATGGGTCTCTGACTCATCCCTGGTCCCTCACAGCACTGGGCACATAGTAGGCGTCTCACAGATGCTTTTTGGAAAGGCCTGTTTGATGTAAACCTGGGCCACGGGGGCCTTGACCAAACGTGAAAACCTTTGACCCCCGAGACCTGATCATCCTTGATGACATCTGCGTCCTTCTGAGGGACGAGGGCGGAGACATGTAGAAGCATCAGGGCCGGGCCGGTCAGGCTGGCTTTGCGGACACGGCCGGCCTCCCCTGAGATCTCTGGGGATCGGGCCACAGAAGCTGAGACCCCAGGAGGGGAAGCCTGGAGATCGCGGTGGCTCCGGTCTGCACCTGCCACTGAAGGTCCCCCAGCCCGGCCACCTGTGTTCATAGGTGGGGAAACGGACCTGGAAGGGGGGAGCCGGCCCAGCCCTCCGACCGGCAGGGCAGTGCGGGTTCCCTCTCCAGCACAGCAGGGAGCCTCCGGCAGGCAGGTGGGAGGTCCCCGCGACACGACCGGGGAGCGGCCGGAAAGAAAGGGAAGTTTGGGGTACAACGAACACCACCCAAAAGTCCCTACAAAGTCCAGAAAGTCAGGGGGTGAACCATCAGGTGTAGGCTGGAGGGAAGCACTTTCTGAAGGCTGGGTAGCAGGAACAGGGGTCTGACTGTGGTCGCTTCTCCCGCGTCCAGTCCTGTCCGAATGCCGCACCTCCTGTGTGACCCCGAGGGCGCGGGCCCGGCGCGTCAGTCAGGCAAACGGATGTCTGCAGTCACATTTGCGAGGGGCTGTGCAGCGTGTAAGATTCAGAGTCACACGCTATCTGCACGGGATATTATTTATGCCCTAGAATGAATTTATGGACACAGCTCCGTTTTATTTCGTTGTATTGTATTTTTTATTTATTTTTTGAGAAAGAGAGAGAGAGAGAGAGAGCCAGCTGGGGAGGGGCAGAGAGAGAGGGAGACACAGAATCCGAAGCGGGCTCCAGGCTCCGAGCTGTCGGCACAGAGCCCCACGCGGGGCTCGAACTCACGGACTGTGACATCATGACCCGAGCTGAAGTCTGACGCTGAACCGACAGAGCCACCCAGGCGCCCCTGAGCACAGCTCCGTTTTAGAGGGAAAACATTTGATGCTCAGAGCTGCAAATGCCTCGGCCAGGGTCGCAGAGCTAGTAAGTGACAGAGCTGGGATCTGAACCCTGGCCCTTCTACCCTGAGGGCCCTGACCCTTAAACTTCCCAGCCGCTGGCTTCCTCACCTGGGTAAGTAGGGGGGAGTGAGGTCTTAGCGGATAATGTCATGGGCAATGAAGCCAGAGCAGTAGGCAGAGGCCTGCTCGTGTAAAAGATTAAGAAGGTATCCCACAAAGGTTTTCAGTTTGGGTCTGAGGACGGATCAGGAGTCCACGAAGGGGCCGTTGTAGAGATGACGAGTTTGAAGGTGACATCTTACCTCCTGACACCCTGTCCGTGTCTCCGGCCCGCAGAGCCCCAGACGGCAGCCACGGGAGGCCAGACGGGCAGTCGGACATCCCCGCCGTCTCGTATGACTACTCAGAGGAGGCGCTGATGGCCAGCATCGAGCAGGAATACTGTCGCTGAGGCCGCTGAGGCCGCTGCCGCCGCCTGGCAGGCCCCCCTGTTCCTGCCCCCGCCCCCGCCCGCCTCTGCCGCTCCTCTGCCACCGGTCCCACCTGACCCGACTGGGGTGGCGCCTCACCTCCCCCTGTCCAGGCTCTGGCTGGAGCTGAGCCCCCTCCAACACGCAGTTACTCCCGGCTCTTTCAAAAGACCCGGCTTCCAGCAAGCTGGCTCCAGGGGTCCGTCGTGCCGACCATGGCCTGAAGAGAGACCCCGGGGCTGCCCCACAGGTGCGTGGGCGGGGGATCTCCCCGACGCTCCTCTCAGTCCCCGGGGAGGGCTTGTCTACAAGGTCCTTCCCCTCTCCGATGGCCCTCTCTCTGTCTGGGCTGGGGACAGCTCACCGGCTCACCGGCTCCGGCTGCCCTCTGTGGGTCCCGGGGCAGGGCCTAGAGTCTGCATTTCTAACCAGCTCCCAGGTGAGACCCAGGCCCCCGGGGCCCCAGCCTCCCTTGGGGTAGGAGGGATTGAGTCTAAGCTGCAGACCTTCCTTCCTGGTGCTGGGCCTGGGTGACAGAGGGGAGCACAGGGCCGGGAGCTGGAACCCCCGGTTCTGATCCTCCCTCTTGCACTCCCTTGCAGCCACTTTCCCCTTGTGGGCCTCAGTTTCCCTCTCCAGAAAGTGGGTCCTGGAGGCTCTTCCGGGCATTCTGGCCCTGACAGTCTGGAATTAGACAATTCCAGGCTTCCGTGATCCCTGCTGTTCCGCCACCCGCTGGGGCACAGGGCTGCCCCCCGCCTGCTGAGGGTGGGCGTCCCTGTGCACCCGTCGGAGGTCTTGAGGGACACCCGCTCTCGGCAGACCACGGCCTGACGGGACTGTTTTACTCTCTTCCCACCGGGTAGAAGGTAGAAGGGCGTCAGAACAAAGGGGCACGTGGGGGCGACGTCAGCTTTGGCCGAAACCAGGATGGGTCTCAGCTTGCTGCATTTACCACCTCCCTGGCGTCGCCTGCAAGGTGCAAGAGCATCTCGGGAGCTGACGAAGGCCCCTTTGGCACCGTCCCCAGACCCACGGGCCTGCTGCCGTCATCGGCAGGCGGATGTTGCCATGAACTTTTATTACTCGACAAGAGAGCCTTTGATGGGCTGTTCCATGGCTGGGAGGTTCTTCCCGCTGAGCCAGAGGACGGCCCGACGGAGTCTTCCCACAGCCGCCCCTGAGGGATGGACCAGGACCTTGACAGTGACAGCTCTGCCCCATCCAAGCCCCAATCCTCTCTTTTGATCAGAGATGACAGCCATTACTGTTTTAATAATATGAAACACTCCTTTTAAGAGAAGTTAAAATGTTATTCAAGGACAAGGCCTTGAAGTCAATGATGTAAAGTGTTTACAAGTTTACGTCGTTATTTTGTTAAAGCAGAAAACGTTCAGCCGGTTTCCGAGAGAAAGATGATACCCCTGCCTCGTCCAGGGGAAACCTCACACAACCCTTAAGGACACGAAAGTGTTAAGAAAATAAAATTCCTCATGTCGTTACTGCAGTCTGTGTGGAAGTCAAGGTGAATGCCTGTAACCAAACCGAAGCAGTTGTTCCCAGGTCTTTTATTTTTTTTTTTTAATTTCTTGGATTCAGAAAAGTGTCTTCTTTTTTTTTAAGTTTTTAATGTTGACTTTAAAAAAAAATTTTTTTAATGCTTATTTATTTTTGAGACAGAGAGAGACAGAGCATGAACGGGGGGAGGGTCAGAGAGAGAGGAAGGCACAGAATCTGAAGCAGGCTCCAGGCTCCGCGCTGTCAGCACAGAGCCCGACGCGGGGCTCGAACTCACGGACCGCGAGATCATCCTGAGTTGTCCTGAGCCGAAGTCGGACGCTGAACCGACCAACTGAGCCACCCAGGTGCCCCTTGTGGTCCAGCGTCTCAAGCCATTTCACACCGGGCTGCCTTTCGTGGGCTGTGCCCCCCTGGAGGCCCTGCTCAACGCTGCCCAGGGCTGCGTCTTCCGAGCCCCTGCCACTTGGAGACTGGCCCTCCGCTGGATGCCAGGTTCGTGCGTGAGCCAGCTCTGGTCTCTGTTCGGCACGACGTGCTGTCTCCAGGGGCCGGCACACCCAGAAACATGTATTCACCCTGGAGAAGGTAAAGGCCGTGGGAGAGGTGTAGCCGACGCCCCACTGAAGGTCTAATCCACGTGGGTGGAGGTTTTTCTGGCGATAATTAGGCAGAAGAAAGGCCTTCTTGGTTGTCACCGGGAGGATAAAGCACGTCTGAGGCTCAGGAAGGAGGCAACATGAAATCAGACCTTTGGTGTGGTGACATCTGGACCCCCTGGGGACAAATCCCACCTTGACAGGTGGCCAGGGCTCTATGTTCTGGCGTGCTGAAATCTTCAGTTTCCAGGGCTGGAAAGGAAAAGCTGCTTTTTCTGTGGGGTGTGGACACGGGGAAGGAAAGGCGACACTCGGTGTAAGTCCTGACGGACGCCCCGTGTAGCGGGTGTCTGGGGGGTGTGGCTACACAGGAGACTGAAGGAGTGCGTGGTTTCGTGCAGTGCTAAGGGCACGGGGCTACCCTTCCCAGACCCTGACTTCCACCAGTGTCAGGGGCCTGTGGCCAGCTGTCAGCAGTGACACCACTTGGCAGCGAGAACCACCCGTGGCAGCGTCGCTTTGGCTTTCTTGGCTCGATCCCTGGGGAGCTGCAGCTGGGACGATCCCAACGTGGGCTGGCTGAGCCCCAAGAGGCTTCGGACAGTTTGTAGGGAAAGCGGGGAAAGTACAGAGGGAAGGGCTGAGGTTCCTACTAATCTGGCGGGAGAGAATCTGAGTGGAAAATAAAAATAATACGACCTTGGTGGCACCTTACGCGAGTGAAGCACAGGTCACAGAACCATGGCGTGTGTGTGTGTGTGTGTGTGTGTGATTTGTATAAGTACCTGAAGAGGGTTTGCTCCCGCCAGGGTCTGTGCTAGGTGGGCCCCGGAGGTATAAAATGCACACGTGATAGGAGCGAGCCGAGTGCCGGGCGAGCAGGTGCAGGGAGCCGTTGGGGTCTGGACCCTGCGGGCCCCGCTGCTCACGCGTCCTCGGAAAACGTGGGGTTGGAAGTAGCGAGCCTCCGCCTGGAGGCCGATCAGCTTCTCTCCGCAGCGAGAGCTGGGAGAGCGCCTCGTGGAGGGAGGAGGCCCGGACTCTGGTCTTGGCCTCACTTTCCAATGATCCCGGCATCTTAGCGTCATTTTTCCAGCAGGCAGAGGTCCGTCCAGCCTGCCGCCCACGGTTACCGGGAGGCTTAAATGACAGACGTCTGGGTGCGTGCTCTGTCACTGCAAAGCCCATATAGGTAAGAAGTGGGGGCCTGGTCGTGAGGAAGGGGGACCCTGTCGGGCCCCTCAGTGTAGGTGGATGGGCTGGTCTGTGCTCCGCAGGAGGCCAGTCGGGTCTGGGGTCTGGGGTCTGGTCTACCAAGAGGGCACAGCTCTTCCTCGGGGATGCCCCTGAGGCTGCCAGGGAGGACCCATGGCCTCAAGCCCCCCCTCCGTCTACCAGCAGGAATCCTGCATCTTTCTGGTATTCCCTGTGTTATGTTTGAGAGGTCCCCCGGCCGCGTACTCACAGGCCTGGGGACCCCATGCTCCGTCGTGCCCCCTTGAGGCCAACCACAAGGCTCTGGGCCTCGTGAGAAAACACGGTTGCCTCAAGGGTCCCAGCCGCTGCCAAGGCCAACGTCTTAGGGTCTTTTTTGGGGGCGGGATCACGCCACCCCCTCTGCGGTGCTTCGGTATCCCACAGCGACACTGCCTGGGCACTTTGTGACACAAAGTCCCCGGATTTGCACGCACGGCCATCTCCCTGGATTTGAACACGGAGCCCGGTGGGCACAGGGCTGGCCCGGCCAGTGTCCTGTCCCCCTGCGTGTACCCCTTGTGCCTCCTCCGACCAGCCTCGTTCTCAGAAGACGTCTAACCGTGTCAAGTCACTCTTCGAGAAGCCGATAGGAGCGATGGCCCCTCGGCCCAGAAAACGGACCCCTGCCCGTGTGTGACACGGCTCCCTTTGGCTTCAGGGTGTTGACGCCCCCGAGGTTTGTGCACGCGCGGATTGCTCAGGGGCACCTCGGTGGGTCTCCAGGATTCTCCGTACGGTCCTCTCTTCTCCGGCGCTCTGTCCTGTGATGTCTCACCGCCTTAGTGTCCCTGGACCGTCAGTGCCGTCTCAACCAGGGACTCCTCTGGGTCCTGCCTGGTGTCCCCTCCCTCCACGGCAGCCTGGACATCTCCTCAAGGCAGCAAACGGGGGCGATTGTAGGGTTCACCCCACTGATTTCCTGTCTCTCAGGGTGACCGTCTTTCATGGCCTAAGGTCCAGTTCCTTGGAAAAGCTGGCATCGTGCCCTCGCTCTTTCAGATGTGAGGGGGTATTCGGTTCTTGTTACTCCCTCTTGGGCAGGAATGGAATTCGTGTTTCTATTATTTTAATGTTCACGCTGTCACAAGTTGGCCCGTGGCCGTCCCTTTGAAAGGCTTCTTTGCTGTTTAGCACAGTCCCTGCCATTGTCAAAGGCAGCCGGCGATACGAGAATACGATGTAAGCCTGTTCTGGTATTTCTGGGCCCCAAACAGCTACCCTTCAAGGGGCCCCGGCTCCCTGGGGTAGGAAACAACTCAGCTTTTCTTCTACATGCGAAATAAAAGTGCCAGACGCTGAGACGGGCGTGTGATCTCTTGTCTTTACTTGGTCCTCATTTCACAAATGAGGAAATTAAAGTTCAGAAAGGTAGACTGTCTTCCAGCAACACAGGGCTGCAGGGGGTCGGCCTGCCTCAGCCAGGCTAGCGAAGCGGCCGGTCGGGAATCCAAGGCCTACGAGACCTCTTGGCGGAAAAGAGGGCCGCTCTCTTGCCCGCTGCCTCTGCACGCGCGCCCTCGGACTGGACACTGGGAGAGACAGGACTGCCCACCTCCTCGCCTTTCCTGTGGAGACCTCACAGCCTTTGCCTCTCAAAGACCATCTTTCTCCCATCCAAGTACTCACCAGGCCCGACCCTGCTTAGCTTCCGAGATCAGACGAGATCGGGCGCGTTCAGGGTGGTATGGCCGTAGACCATCTTTCTTTTTTTAATCTTTTTAAATGTTTATTTATTTTTGAGAGGGAGGGAGAGTACAAGTGGGGGAGGGGCAGAGAGAGAGAGGGAGGCACAGAATCCGAAGCGGGCTCCAGGCTCCGAGCTGTCGGCACAGAGCCCGACGTGGGGGCTCGAACTCACGAGCCCCAAGATCATGAGCTGAGCCGACGTCGGACGCTTAACTGGACAGCCGTCCAGGTGCCCCAAAGCCCACCTATTTCTCGACATGCTCCCTTCTCTCTGCTGGTCAGTGTCTCCTAACTGAACTCCTGCCCCAGCCTCACCCCTCCGGTCCCTTCCACCAGAGCGGTCTGACCCGAGCATAAATTCCGCCCCCCCACCCCTCACATTTAACAAACACTGAGGGAGTCACCTGAGCCCTGCAGGATGCTAGGCTTTAGGAACACAGACAAGCCACAGGGAGGGGTTGTCACCCCTGTCCCCAGGGAACCCACCGTCTATGGACGGGGGACAAACAGGCGGACACAGGGGTGTGGTTACAATGACAGGTCCCTGAAAGAAGGCTGGGCAGTTAATTCAGCCAGGAGAGGCGGTGGAGAGTGGGCACGAAAGGGAAGTTCAGGAAAGGGGGAGAAGGGCAAAGACCCGCAGCCTCCCCACATCCCTCCCCAGGATCCAGGTGAGTCCTGGAGCGGGTGTGGCCGCTTCCCTACTCCTGCCCCGGGGAGCCCTCAGCGAGCCCCGGGGAGCCCTCAGCGACACTTGCCTGGCCCTTAGGGAAGACACCAGACCACCTCCCTGGCAACACCCTCTCTGCTCCGCCGGGGCCCTCACACCCCACCCTCTGGCACCTGCAGCCTGGGGCGTATGTTGGCATCCTTGTTCTGCGCACGCTGCCGTCCTCTTCGGGGCCTGGAAAACCTTCTCCTCACCTTCAGTTCAGATGTCCCCCCAGGAGGCTTTTCCAGTGGCGCCATCGGCCACTCACCGCACCGCGCTCCCCGACCGTCTGTCTTCTATCCTCTTTGCTGCTCAAAACGTTCCTCGTGTGCTTCCGCGTCTTACCTAGAGGACTGTGAGCTCTCTGGGGGCAGAAACCAGAATGACTCACCTCTGGGTTTCTGCCCCAACGCAACGGACTCCATTAAATGGTGCTGGGTGGTGGCTAAATGGATGGATGGGTGAGGGGTGGGTGGTAGATGGAGGGGTGGATGGGTGGATGGACAGGGGGGTAGGTGGATGTGATCTGATCCCTGTCAAGGGGGAGCTTACATTTCAGCAGGTAGATTAGACTCGCAACAAAATTCAATAACATATGACAGGTTTTAGCCTTGAGGACAGAACCTCTAGCCTTTTTTCTTTAATGCTTATTTTTGAGAGAGAGAGAGACAGACAGGGCACGAGTGGGGGAGGGGCAGAGAGAGAGGGAGACACAGAATCGGAAGCAGGCTCCAGGCTCCGAGCTGTCGGCCCAGAGCCTGACACGGGCCACAAACCCACAAACCACGAGATCATGACCTGAGCCGAAGTTGGACGCTTCACCGACTGAGCCACCCAGGCTCCTGGACAGAAACTCTAGTCTTACGAGAGTCCAGAAAAGGGGGGGGGGGGGGAGACTCCCCAGAGGCTGCCATCAGAACTGGGCACTGAGAGCTGAGGAGGAAGTGTGAATACTGTCACTACTTTGTAGCACTGTCATCTCCACTGGACCTGTGCAGCCCTGTCCAGCACTTGGCTCGTGGCATCTTATCAGCTCTGCTTTTTGGCCACTTTGTCCCCTGAGCTCAGCGAGACGTGCTGGGGAGCGGCAGGCTGCCTGCAGGGCCAGCTCAGGACAGTCGTGGAACCCACTAAACTTCTGAGTGGTGAGGGGCCTTTGGGAACGAACCTCCCTCACTCAGAGGGGACGGTGTCTCACCCTCTAGGGTGGGGAGTCCTGGTGCCTGGGCTTTCTCTCGAGAGGGGGTCACAGATATTAGGAAGATGTCTCAAGTTCCTCATCGTAGAAGTCCCTGAACGAAGGCAGGTTGAAGTATGAGGGAGAGCGGATGTTAGAGCCAGAAAGCAGTTAGCGGTTGGTGGCCACAGAGAGGACAACAGGTACAAAGGCAGAGGCTGGCCCCTGGCAACAAACACGTTCGGAGTCGGAGAGACTTTCCTAGGCGGATTGCTGAATTGCTGGATGCAAGGCCCATTGTAAATCTTTGATCCCCCCCAACCCCCACCTGCATGTGCACACGCACACACACACACGCGCGCACGCACACACACGCACACGCACACACACGCACACGCACACGACCAGGAGCAGCGTGGCCTACTGAATCACTTCCCAGGTCGGCTGGCTCTGGGAGGCAGGGAGTCAACAGGCCCGTGACAGATGGCGTGTGAAGTGCGAAAGGAGTCCAGGTGACTCCAGGGTTTTCCACCGGGACGCTAGAAGGATGGACTCACTGTTCTAAAGACGGTAGGGCCAACTGTGAGGCACGTAGGTGTGGGAGAGACGCAGGGCTCGGTCATTCCAAGTTTGAGATGCTAAGTGGACACAGCCGGATATGGGACTCTGATGCTCAGGTGAGAGGTGCACAGGACCGAGGCACACACGGGAGTCTCTACGGTAGAGATGTTATTTCGGAGTCACGAGACTGGAAAAGATCACATGGTTGGCGGGGCGGGGGGGGGGGGGGGGGGGGCAGAAGGGGGGGCAGGGAGAGGAGGGGTACCAGCGAAGGAGCAGACAGTGCAGCACGAGGGAGACAGGAGTGTGGCCCGTGGGGCAGGGCTCAGCTCTGCCCAGCGCCGCTGGCAGAAACGGATGAAGACTGAGGCCTGAACTCGGGGAGGTCTCTGCTCCCTCAGTGAGGTGTGGACGCGGGCCCCAGCTGGAGTGGGTTCAAGACAGAACGTACCCCAAGAGCAGGAGTAAAGAGCGTGGCTCCGCAATACACTTGTCAAGTCCGGGCTGGAGGGGAGGGAAGAGGCTCCCTCCCGTTCCACCTTGTCACAGGTCACGTGGCTCTCACGGTCTCACCCTGCCAGAACCGGACCAGCGTGACCGCGGTCACCAGAGGCAGCCCCTTCCCTCATTTCCTTTGTAGAGAATCCTCCGAGGAATCTGAAGGGTGCCCCGGGAGCAGAACAGAACCCCGGACAACAGAAGGGTCGGGTTGGGCCAATATACAATGAATTTTATTGATTCTTTTCTGAAAAGATACTGGGGTGTGTCCCGGGGCAGCTAAATGACACAGGACACAAGTTCAGTTTTGCAAATCAAAAAAGTTTTATAGGATTCAAAGAAAAAAGTTACATCACACATGTTCATTTAAATAATGTCAAAGTCTGTTACATAAAACGTAATTCTGAAACATTTAAAATTTTATTATTGAAACTACAAAAGGCTCAAAGTCAAAAAAGATCAAGCAAACTGCTCAGGCAATAAAGTGCACGGGGGGGGGGGGGGGGGGGGGGTGAGGAGGGGGGCTGCCGCACTAGCCCTGCTCCCAGCAGAGGGACTCCGAGCTGGGACGACACAAGGTTCTGGTTCTCAGGATAGTCTTTTTCAGATGGAAATTCTCCTAATTTATAGTCTTTCAGTGAACAAAACAGAGGGGGAAAAGTTTACAGAAGGTATTTCTAAATCTAATCAGGAAATGGAAGTAGAAATCAAAACCATTTTAACACATCTATTCTTTACAAACAACACTGCTCAGAGAATGAAGTTTAATGCGAGGAGCAACCCGATTCTCAAACACCCTGTATCAACAGTAGGACTTCCATTACTTTGCATAATTAAGAAAAATATGCAAATTGAATGCCATTTGCGACAGAGTCAGAAATATTTATGCTGATTTAAGATGTAAGTAGAAAGAGAAAAGATGGGGGGAGGGTGAGGAAACACGAGCTACAATATTTAATTATGGTTCTCTTGCACCTGTCTTACGTCCCATGACCTGTAGGAATACTCAACAACGAAGTGTACAAAAATGTGAAGGCCATCTGCACGTAACAGCCAGCACTCAGACGTGTACGTCAATTAGCGGTTGATACTAAAGGGCAATTTACAGGGTGTCCAGGTGATGGTTATCATACTAAAAGGACCTGAACATAAAACCTAATTGTATTTATTTAATATTTCACCTTACCATCATTTTGATAAAAGTAAACGCCAATATAACAAAGACGCAAAGGCAAGACCTAAGTACATGCGGCACAATAAAACCCGTTCCCGGGGTCACAAGGCGGTGCCACGTTCACACGTTCCTTGCACGCACCGTGTTGCCTGGATTCCCAACGCCGTCCAGCAAGAGCAATCTCCGTGGCTCCCCGGACACCAGGGCCACAGTGTCTGTGTCATTAGGGCTTGAGATCACACGGATTCAAAGTGCTGCCGCGGGTCTCATCTTCTAGGCGGATTGCAAGATACCCCGTTCCAAGTAATTTCGTCTGATCAATTTCCTTCAAATCAAACGAACGAAAGAGAAGCTGGGTAGCACCAGTGCCATAGAGCGTAACTCGCATTTCCTAGAGTTCTTAAAGGAATCGGAATATTGGAGCTGGGCTGTTTGCATGTACACTTTAGCTCAGATCAACTGTACTTCGGTGGAAAGTTCCTCCAACCGGTAAGGACATTTTCTTCTTCTCTAAGGAGTCACTCTACCCACAAAACACTACGTGTAAGGCCACAGCAAAAGAAGTCGACTGACGACTGACGACGCGGCTGGGTTTGAGCGCTTACGTTACCTTTTTTTGGCGTTTGAGGTACAAACAGGCAACTAAGTAGTTTGCTCTCGGTAAAGCGAGGGCCCCCAAAGACGCAGACGCTCAGATCCGACAGCAGCTCACCGCTCACCGGGTACCTACCAGGTATTTTAAATTATTCTCTGGGGCACGTCCTTCACAAGTCACACTCCAGACATAGACAAATGACTCGTTCTACTTAATCAAAATTTCAATCCCTTGGGCCACAGCCTTAAAGGAATGGTTGCCTGGAATTTCCCTCGAAAATGCTATGAAAAAGTTAAACGCAAATCCCTTCCCCGCCCATTTAAGAAGCCCCTATTCAACCAGTTCTGATTCGTAACAATTCTTAAATCTAAAGGGCCTGATTATAGGCTTGTAATTTTTTCTTTTTGTGGCCGAATAATGTGCCAAATTGACTAAAAGTAGAGTTATTGTGAAAAACATCGTTGAACGCTGAAAAGAAGACTGTAAGATCACCTATCTAGAAAGTGGTGATCTGAACACCAACAATATAAATATTTTAATAAAAAACAGTATAAAAATTAGTACCCTGTCTCATTTCTATAAAACACGAATAGAAAGGCTGTAAAAATCCAGATTTTGTAAACTTTATTGCCAAAATGTCTATTTGAATGCTGGTGATTCCGATGATCAAATTTTCTTCCATTTCCTCAAAAAAACAAAACAAACAAAACAAAACTTCTGAAACTACGAAAGATATCGAACAGGGTCCCAACCGAAAAAGGAAAAGTTAACATACTTTCATCAGAACCAGCTCCCCACTTTCTCCTAGCCCCCCCAAGAAAAAAAAATTTTTTTTGGGGGGGGGGGACAGTTCCATTCCTGAAAAATGCTTTTTAAAATTTGCACTGGCAATTCCCTGGCTGACCTCTCAGGCAGAGGCTGGCAGGCCCACTAGCGGGCTCCCGCATTTCTCTGCCGAGGCGATTCCGTTCAGCTTGCCAACCTCTGCCTGCCAGCCAGGGGTCTTCCTGGCGGTCATGTGGCGCCGGGCGTGCTTCGTCAGGTGGTCACTGCGCATGAAACGCCGATCACACACGGGGCACACAAACTTCTTCTCCCCGGTGTGAGTTCTGCGGTGGCGAGAAAGTTCATCAGAACGGGCAAATTTTTTATCACAGCCATCCCAGCTACAGTTAAAAGGCTTCTCTCCTAAGAGGCAGGAAAACACACATTAAAGAAGACGTAAATGCTCAGCGGCTTTACCGGACAGGTATAATTCATGTCACTTTTAAATTATGTTCATCAAAATCTAAGAAAGTAGTATCCTCTTATTCTGGTACTGAGTTATTCAAATGTCAAGAATTCTTCCAAAATGCATTTCTTTTTGCCACACCCAAAATACAGAATATATATGTCAAGGCCCAAAGATGTCAAACTAATGTCACATTTCGCAAGAAATTTTTCAAAGTGTATTTATTTTGAGAGAGAGAGAGAGAGAGTGAGAGGGAGAGAAGGGGGGGAAGAGGCAGAGAGAGAGGGACAGAGAGAGAATCCCAAACAGGCTCTGCACTGTCAGCAGCATGAGCCCGATGTGGGGCTTGAACCCATAAACCACCATATCATAACCTGAGCTTGAAATCAATGCTCCAGCAACTGAGCCACCCAGGTGCCCCAAAATACACCCAGGTGTTTTTTAAATAAAAACAAATCTGTCATTGGTATAGCCTAGGGTAGGGGGAAGATTCTTGAAAGAACAATTCCTTCCCTGAAAAGCAGAGCCCCTTAGAGGCACCCATTCACTCCAATACAGCCAGGACTCTCATGCCTCAATTCTAAACCCTGCTTCATTCTGCCGGTCGGAGCTGCCGATATTCAAGCTCTGATGTGCTAACCTAAACCCGCCTACCTGAAATGCATTGTGGAAAACAATACAATGATCACTCCTTCCAGTTCAGCCTTTCCTATGCTGTGTTCCACAACTCGCTATCGTCCTACAAGCCATCAGCAGACATTTCGGTGGAAGGGAGTTCCAAGATCAGGGGTTTATACTACAGACCCTGCGTGACCGGCTACTGTACTTACATCTATGTAAGGCTGCGACCCTCCGAAAGGGGAGCTTAGCAAGCAGACTGTTTAACCACAGGAGCCTCACAGACAGAACAGAACACCAACTCAAGGAACAAGAGTGCCACAGAACATTAGAGATATTCTGACCTAATCTACTAAAGCTGAAACTCTGCCAGGCAGCTCTCAGACCTCAGTCAAACACGGAGGCCACCAGCCCCATGTAGCTATGTAAGTATAAACTTAATGAAAAAGTTACTTCCTTGGTCCCACTGTCCGCATTTCAAGCACGTGCGGCTAGTGGCTACCTTAACTGGGCAGAGAACACTTCCCTCGTTGCCCAAAATTCTACTGGACCGAGCCGATGAGATAAAGATGTCACCAAGTCATCAGAGTCTCGGGGTTCTTCCGAATAAAAAACTATATGTTCCCCCAAATGAGAAAACTCCATGCCCTTAAAGTTCACATATTTTTGAATTCAAAGTTTTCCATACTTTAGAGAGACCTTTCCCCAGAGGGAACCAAAATATTCCGTAAACTGATGTTTACGGAATGTGAAATCCATGTTTTCTAAAATGCTGAAAGAAAGACTGAGGAGTTTCCGGCAACGTGAAGAGAAAGGGACAGTACGAGCACCACCTGAGAAACCTATCAAAGAACCACGATCCCAGAACCACACGTTCTATGTGCGGGGATGAGCGGACGGCACGTTCCAGAAAAACCGATGATGGTTATGCTCGTGTGAACCCCAATCCCTACAACACCACAAGGGTTTTTCAGGACCAAAGGCAACAGGCCAGATTTCCTCTCCTCCCGGTGGTTTTCACGTGTCCCTCCCACCGGAGGCAGGCTCAGGCGCGTCTCCTGAACACAGGACCCGGCGTCCTCACGCCTGTCAGGACTCACCTGTGTGAGTGCGGAGATGGGCCTTGAGGTGGGAACTTTTGAAGTAGGTTTTCCGGCAGCCTGGGACGTTGCAAACATAATTTCTCCTTCGGGAAAAGTCTACCTGAGGGGCACAGTTCTGACCGGAGGCGATGAACACTGGAGCAGGGGCCAGGGGCAGGAACCTCGTACCGCCCACGGCCATCCCGCCGGGTGAGGCGGCGGCAGGCGGGGGCAGGGGCCCCTGGGGCAGAACGAGCATCACGGCTCCCTGAGGCACAGGCGGCCCCACGAACACAGGCTGGGGCACCGGAGCAGCGTGGGGTAGGATGGGTTTCACGGTCCCCACAGACACCTGGGGAGGAGGCTTCAGAAAAGCCGGTAACGTGCCACTCCGTCCGGTCACGGGGATCATTTGGCAAAAGACAGGGGAACTGGGGACAGGGACAGAGATCACAGGGGTGGCTTTCTTCGGCAAGTCACTCTCAGAATTCTTTGGTGAGCAGGTTTGAACTGCGACAGGCCACACTGCCTGCTGGCCTCTGTCCGTGGGGATCAGGCCACCAGACTCGCGCAAGCAAGGCTGACAGGACAACGAGTCAGTGTTCAGTAGACTGTCCGTGAGTCGTGTGCCCGGCAAAGCTTCGATGTGTCCCAGAAACCGTGCTTCTCCTTCTCTGTTGACGGGAAGCTGGCGTTCTTGAACCTGGGCAGTAGGAATGTGGCCACGAGCAGGACTCCCCCCGGTGTGGCGGATGACACTCGTCACCACGGGCCTGCAGGAGGGGCCGGGGTCTGGCTCCAGTGGCTCCGGCTTCAAGCCAGGAAGGCCCCTCTCCGCCTTCCCGCTCGGCACTTGGGCCGCCTCAGCAGAGGCTGGGGGGACGGCCGTGACCATGCACGCTTTGGAATCAGTTACTTGGGAAGCAACAAGTGTCCCTGTCGATGGCTCCACACGATCAGGGCTCTGAGGAGGAGTCATGCACTTAAAAAAAAAGTACTGTGTGAAAAGGTTGTTTTGGTTACATTTTAAAGGGGACTCACTTTGATCATGTTGTCCCCAATGCCTTCAAAGAGTATCTAGAAAAAATTCATCCAAGCCCGCTCGCAACGGCACCCAGCACGTTTCAAGGCAACGTGAGATACCTTACTTCCTAGGCTTCTTCCCCCTTATCGGACCTCTCCCAAACCAATCAATTTGCTTAGTTTTTTTTTTTTTTTTTTTTTTTTTTTTTTTTTCCAATTTGCTTAGTTTTAAGAATGTCAGTGTCCTGGGGCACGTGGGTGGCTCACTCGGTTAAGCGTCCGACTTCAGCTCAGGTCATGATCTCACAGTCCGTGAGTTCGAGCCCCCCCCCCCCCCCCCCCCCATTAGACTCTGTGCTGACAGCTTGGAGCCTGGAGCCTGCTTTGGATTCTGGGTCTCCCTCTCTCTCTGCCCTTCCCCTGCTCATGCTCTGTCTCTGTCTCAAAAGTAAATAAAAACATTAAAAAAAAAAATTAAAAAAAGAAAAAAAAAGAACGTCAGTGCCCTCCTGGGCTTGCATGGCCACGGAAACGAGCAATTTGAAGTATTAGGACTACAAAGGAGAAAACTAATTTATATTCAAAATAAGAGCTTTTCCCAAGAATTTTTGATTCTCAATTTTTTTCAAAAAAACCCCCCGGCGTTAGCCATTTCACACACACTTATCCAGAGCCTACTGGATGCGAGGTAAAAATCTGCTGGAACGATCCCCCAAAGGCCAGACTCCCACCAGCGGCGCTGCCTGAACCGAGCCTCCCTCGTAGCACCCGACACCTCCCGCCTACGGAGCCCGGTGCCAAGTAACTGTGCGAGGGGGTTCTGGCCCACTGTTCGTCTAATTCTCCCCACTGTCCACAAGTCCCTTCTCCTCCCTCCTCCCCAGTCCGCCTTCCACACTCTCCTTCCAGTGCAAGCTTCCAGCCCAGCACCACGAGATTCTGATTTTCGCTTCTGTTACCAACGGACCGTCCTCAACTTCTCCAAGCCGAGAAGCGGTCTCTCCCAGCGATCCTGTAGCGCCAGCAAGGCGAGAAAACAAACACGAAACCTTGCTTGACTGCACTCAACTGGCACACGTGAGAAGCGGGTTGCTCTGGGGAGGCAGAGGCCAGCACTCCAACCCAGCTAACGAAGGCCGGAGCCAAAGCACGGGCTGTCTCTGGCCGCCACCCGTCCTTCCTGATCCCGGACGGGGGCATCGGGGCGGGGGGCAGGGAACTAAGCCCCCACTCTGCAATTCCCCAGGGAAACGAGTACGTTTTACCTCCTCGCATCGATCTGCAGATTTCATCTTATGAACGCTGTGCCCTGTGGCTGCGCGCTATGATCTATCAGCGGAAAGAGCGCATTTTGAAGGGAGAAGTTTGCACCCTGAGGGTCCACAGAGGTTATGCACTCGACTAGCAGCACGCCAATGACTCTACCCGCAAGGTCTTCAACACATTTATTTAACGTAATCCAGCCACTACATAAAATGCTCTTCTCCCCGCTTCTTACCAGAGTCGATAAAGAATCGAAGTCCTTTGGTAGCTCAGGCGCGGCTGCGTCAACATGCACAGCGGTAGTGACATCCCCAGAGTCCGAGACAGGCGTGAGGGGTCTTATCTTTAACAGGTCACCTTTCTGGGATCTTTGACCCCAGGCGCTCATGCAGACAAGAGCCTCCACGGCTTCGATGTCATTCTGCTCCAAGACGCTGCACGTAGACCTTTCGCTATCGTGCCGCTTCCTCTCCAGGATCGACTCACAGATGTCCATGAGGTCCACCTGAAGGCGACACAACACAATGGCTTCTCAGTCCGGGGCAAGCTGAGGGCGCGACCCCGAGGGGCGCGTGGATACGCACCCCAAGCACGTGCACTGCACACGTCACACACACAGGTGACTCCACACACAAACCCCGTGTCCTAGAAAAATACGCCAACGGAACATTCACGTCAATTTCACTTTTTTTTTTTTTTTTTTTTTAAGCCAACGTTCTGAAGAGTGAGGACGACTGGACTCGGCTGGCAAGCCAGGGTCCACGGAAAACCCCGATTGTTAAAAAAAAAGCTAAGTTAATGTTTTCCTCCAGTAAATGACCAGTAAGCCTTTAATGCCACAGGTGTAAGCCCCGGGGGAGACACGGACTCGGACTCTGAGTCTTCGGCTGGCGAGAGGAAACACGGCTCTTCAGAGCTGGCACCGCCACCCGAAAAGCATCCCTACGGATGCGTTTCTGGAACTCTCTGAAGCACTGAGCACAGCCTTCTAAACTCAGGGCATCACCACATGCAGAACTTCCCGGCGGCTGAACTCCACGTGTGCCAGGAAGGTGGAGCCCATGCTGGTTTAGCCCTGTTCCCCACGCTCAGAACACTCAGTCACTCCTTAACGCCACAAGGCTAGGCGGCAGACAGGAAGAAGAATTTTAAAAAGCTACTGCAGGGGCGCCTGGGTGGCTCAGTCGGTTAGGTATCCGACTTCAGCTCAGGTCACCATCTCGCGGTCCGCGAGTTCGAGCCCTGCATCGGGCTCTGGGCTGATGGCTCAGAGCCTGGAGCCTGCTTCCGATTCTGTGTCTCCCTCTCTCTCTGCCCCTCCCCCGTTCATGCTGTGTCTCTCTCTCTGTCTCAAAAATAAATAAACGTTAAAAAAAAACTAAAGCCTCTCTGGGAACGCATGGCTACTGCAACCCAGGAGAGGGACATCTTTCCTGCGTGTCACACCGGTCTTTCCAAGCAGGAAGGGGGGACAGAAGCAACTGGAATCCACTGATCCCTTCCCAAAGACCCTTTAAATCTGCAAAGATACACGTTTCCACTCAGCTCGCCTCAGCATCAAATCCTTCTGTCCCGCGGGTCCCCCCAGAGCAGGCCAGGAGCGTGACCGCCGCTGGCCGGGCTTCTGACCTCGGCCTGGTCCCCGGAATCATGAGGTCACAGACAGGAGGCTGCGGACGGCAGGTATGCAGCGCACTCAGACCTCTCTCTCTCAAGCCCTCAGGGTCCTCGAGTCTCGACGACCAAGGTCTTAGCCGCCTTCAAGCCGGGACACGAGGTGGCCAAGGCTGAGGAAATAAGCACCCTACTTCACCTCCCCCGCCCCGCCTTCTTTTCAGCTTTGCCCCGCCCTCTTCCCCTCACCCATCGAATGTGGTCTTCACGCCAGCTCTGCCCCGCCCACCGCATCTGGTCTTCAGGCCAGTTTTACCCCGCCCCTGCCCCGCCTCCCCGTCCGCTTTGCCCCGCCCTCCACCCCCACCTACCGCAAGTGGTCTTCCAACGAGCTTGCTCCGCCCCCTAACGTACCGCCCTCCCGTCAGCTTTGCCCCTCCCTGTACCCCCACCCACCACCTGTGGTCTTCAGGCCGGCCTTGCCCCGCCCCCTATGTACTGCCTTCTTTGCAGTCTTGCCCCGCCCCTCACGTACGACCTTCCTTCCAACTCTGCCCCTCCCCTGCCCCGCCTTCCCGCCAGCTTTGCCCCGCCCCCTACGTCGCCCACCGCCTGCCGGCTTCCCGCCAGACTTTCCCCCACCCCCAATCCCGCCCGCCCCACCCCCCGCGTGCCACCTTCCCGCCAGCTTTTACCCCGCCCCCCTCTCCTTTTCCATCATCCGGACCCCCGCCGTCCGCGTGTCGCGTTCCCGCCCGCCGCGCCCCGCCCAACGGCCGCCTCCTCACACGGCCTGGTGACGTCATGGCTGGAAATAGCCCCGCGCTGGGAGCCGGCAAAGCGGGGGCCGCTGCGGATACTCCAGACAAAGATACGCGTAGGGCGGCGCGGGGCACATGCCCCCGCGCCACCCGGCGCGTCCCTGCACGGCTGCTGCCCCTCCCAGCTCCTGAGCCCGCTCTGGCCCCTGACCGCACGGCTCCGCCAAGGCCCCGTGCGTCCCCGCCCTCCTCCACGCCCCGGGCCCCGCACAGGCGGCACGTCCCCGCCTCGCCCCGCGCTCAGATGGGCGCTCACTCACCGCATGCGCGTCGCCCGGGCCCACGGAGCCCGGAGTGTGCATGGTGCCGGCGGCCCGGAGGCAACAAAGCGGCCGCGGGCGGGAGCTCAGCGCACGGCAGGAGCCGCACGTGCGCCGCGGGCGGCGGCGGCGACCCTGAGCTCCTGCGGCCGGCGCGAGCCTCCGCCCGCCCGCGCCGCTCTGCCCCGGCGCGGCCCTCGCGGTGCGGGAGGGGCGGGGCGGCCGCGGAGGGAGCGGCCGTGGGGGCGTGGCGCGAAGGCAAACCAAAATACACCGCGCCCCCACCGGGGCGGGGCCGGGCGCCCACCAGCCAGTCCGCGCCGGGCCCTTGCGCCGCCGGCCAATGGGCGCCGCGGGGAGCCGCGTGATCGGAGCCTGGTCGAGGCGTGATCTGGCAGGGCGGGATGCGGCACGTGTTTTGGTCCGAGCGAGGGGCGGGGCCTGAGGACCTGGAAAGTAGGGGAAAGGTCCCGGCGGCCGCGGCGGCCGCGGCGGGACTGAGGGGCGGTGCCCACGGTGCTGGGGAAGTACCCTGGCAGGGCTGGCTGGGGAGTGCCACGCCGTTTAAAGGGGTACCGCCCGCAGCCTGCCCAAGTGCAGGACCCGTGGAGTGGATTCGACTCGTAGAGGGAACCCACTGGGTTTTGCTTGCTTGTTTTTATTTTGATTGATCTATCGTCGGCTCCTAGGAGTGCATCCCTGACCAGGAAGAGTTCTGAAAGCAGGCTGGCTCCCGGTGACCCTCCTGCATCCATGGCTCCTTGCAGGCACCCAGATCCCAAGCCTCTAGGCCTGAGCCTGCCTTTGACGCCCCTTCCCAGGCAGCTCTGGGCCGCAGTTTCCACTTTTTTAAGTGGGAGCGGGAGAAACCCACCCATTCTTCCCAGACCCGGTGTAAGCTCACCCGCTCTTGGAAGTCCTCGGGCCTGAGTGAGATACCCATTGACATCTTTCTTTTTTCCTGTATTTGGGTTGACCATGACTCTGGGTATGGTTTATCCACTTCTGCAGCTCTAAGTTCTTGAAGATCAGGGACCAATCTGTGTGTATGTGTACCCCTGCAGCCTGCAGCTCAGCGCGGGACAGTCTTTCATCCACTGGCGCTGCCCATACTTGCTGAGCTCTGATGTGGGTGGGTACAGCTAAGGTGCAGAGGCCACAGCGAAGAGTCCTCGGCCCTAAAAGCCAAGGGCAGGGGAAAGTAGAGGATCCCTGCACTGTGGGTGCTGTGCTCTGAGCAAGAGAAGCCCTGGGTCCAAGGGACAGGCCACAGGAGCGGGCAGGACCTCCTCCTTATACTGGTGAGGCCAAGGGATCTGACCACTGCTTGTTCCTCACAGGCCTGGTTGGGTAGAGGCAGGGTAAGCTGGCCGCCTTCTCTCCATTTCTTCCTCAGGTCCTCTGTGGCACGGTTCACGACCCGTCCCTGTTCTGTCTCTTTAGTTACTTAATTGCCTCCCCACCAGAAGGAACCCTCCCTAGGTTAGGGAGCTTGTCCGATTCACTGCGAACTCCCGGTGACTGGCACACAGTAGCGATTGGTTGAATGAGCCACTGAAGACAAACACCCCCCTGCTCCACCCCCACGACTCAGCCATCCTGCCTCTAATCCCCCGTCCTGGAGACTGAACTCACATTCTCCCCACATCCGGATTGCTCACCTCTGGGAAGGGCATCACCAGATACCCCGCTACTTCTACCCAGACACCAGAGTCACTTTGGCCCCTTCCCTTCCCTGCACTTGCTTCCTTTTTCCCAGCTACTTCGTGCCTGCCCTTCTTCCCAAGTATCTCTCAAATTACTGGCTTGTCTTCATCACCCACTCCTGCCCCAGCCCAGGCCACCCCCCTTTCTCACCTGAATTCTTGCCGCCTCCTCCCAGCATGTCTCGCTGCCGCCAGCCTCATGGCTTTCCGTCTGCTCTTCATCGCACTGCTAGGATGATCTTCTGTAAGCAGAGCTGGTACCACGGTAGGATGCAAACTCTCAACTGGCATCCGAGTAGCTACTGGACTGAGCCTCGCTCGCTCGTTAGGCAAGAATCTCTGACCCTGCATAACCGGCCCAGGCCATCGTCCCTCACCTCTACCCAGATACCGCTTCTGCACGAAGCCTTTCTACACACACGCGTGCGCGCGCACACACACACACACACACACACACACGCCACGTGGTGGTTGCTCCCAAAGCCCGGATGCTGGTCCTGCCTGTAGCCCGAGGGGCGTTGACACGTTTCTCAACTAAAGACACTTACAGTCATTCGCTCGGGGACATTTCTGAGGCCCCGGTCGGTACCAGGCCCCACAGACCCTCAGACAGGGGTGGACAGCCCAGACGTGGACACAGAGGACTCCTATGCGAAGGGGCCTTCTGGACACGTATCTGCAAACATGCTGTTTACGCAGAGGGTGGTGCTCCGTGCACCTTCTGAATCTTGCCGGCTCGTTTCGCGACCTGTCTTCCAGGGTGTGACCGATCAGCTCACGGAGACCAGTCTCATGCCTCGTAAGGGTTAAAGAATATTACCCTACAGGCAAGTGACATAATTTATTTAAGCACCCCTGGCTAAATCACCAGGGTGCTTAGGTTATTTGAAGTTTGCCAGGGCCTGATGGCCAAGCATGGTTTGCCCACATGCAAGGGGACTTACCGGATCGCTTCCTCCAACCGGAATTGCTGGGTCACCTACACGTCTCGTTCTGTTCTGTCCTTTTTCCTTTGGGTAAATGTTATGGAAGTACAGTACAGATGCAGGAAAACGTGAAAAGCGCAGGGCTTTCTGAATTTTCACAAAGCACACGCTTGTGTCACTGGCACCCGGGGCAAGAAACAGAGCCACCCGGGTGCCCCCCATCATGGTTCCTCACACCATAGGATATTGTACTGAAGCTTGTACAGAGAAAATCCCAGAGCGTGTTCTTTTTTGGGTCTGGCATGTAGTTGCGTGCAGTTGGAATTCATTTATTCTTGTGGCTGTAGAACAGACCATGATGCCTGGGCCCATTCTTCTGTTGATGGACATCCGGATTGTTTCCAGTCTGCCATGAATAACGCTGCGATAAAAATTTTGATACCTGAGCGTGTTTATTTCAAACTTAGAAAGATTGTCAAATGTTCCTCCAAACATGAACTTGTGCCTATTTATCCCCCCAACAATGGGCTGCAGAGCCAGTCCCCTGTTTCTTCACAAATGCTGAGCCTCCGCGAATTTTCTGACCTTTACCAAGCTAAGTGGAAAAGATGAGAACTCATCATATTATATTGTATTTCTTTGGTGGAGTTGCCTTTGGAGTTTTACGTGTATTTAAAAGCCATCTTGGGCGCCTGGGTGGCTCGGTCGGTTAAGTGTCTGACTTCGGCTCAGGTCACAGTTCATGAGTTCGAGCCCTGCGTCGGGCTCTGTGCTGACAGCTCGGAGCCTGGAGCCTGCTTCAGATTCTGTGTCTCCCTCTCTCTCTACCCTTCCTCTGCTCATGCTTTCTCTCTCTCTCTCTCTCTCTCAAAAATAAATAAACATTAACATTTTTTTTACTTAAAAAAAAGCCATCTTGATTTTTCTATGAACTTTGCAAGGAACTTTGTTTTACTTTATTTACTTAAAAATTTTTTTTAATGTTTATTTATTTTTTGAGAAAGAGAGACAGAGTGCAAGCAGGGGAGGGGCAGAGGGAGAGGGAGACACAGAATCCGAAGCGGGCTCCAGGCTCTGAGCTGTCAGCACGGAGCCCGACACGGCTCAAACTCATGAGATCATGACCTGAACTGATCATGACTGAGCCACCCAGGTGCCCCAGAAGGATTTTTAAATGACAGTAGAGAAACTTGAGCATATTTAAATGCTGGAGACCAGGGGCCAGTGGAGAAAAATTGATGAGAGAGACAGGAAGAGAGAGGTTGACGGTACAAGGGGGTGGGGAAGTATGTGTTGAGGAGGACGAGGGGTCCTTGTCACCATGGGGATGCTGGTCCGGCGCAGGAAGAAGGACTTGCCTCATGGGAGAACAGGGGAAGGGAGAGAAAATGGCTGGAGATCCAGGAAGATTCTGGAATGGAGAGGAGAGAAGGCCAGGGTGTTCACGTATGATCCACCTTCTTGGTGATTTGGGAGTCATCTACCGGGGAGGGGGCCCTGACATTTGGAACAGACACGGCCAGGGATAGTGACAGCGATTGCCCTCCACACTGAGGTCCCAGTCGCACTGTTGGAGTGAATTCAACTGTTGTCCTAGCTCCTGGTATGATGGTGCTGGGTCACCTAGAATGGGCCTCTTTCTCACCTGTGAGCCTCAGCTTCCTGACTTGCAAAATGGCGGTGGATTAGCTTCGTGATCCTAATCCGTCCCGGACTATGATCAAGTTGGTCTTTGTGGTTTTGTTGCATTGTTTTTTTCATGTAGTTAAGTACCACCTAAGGACTGTCGTTTATTCAGAGACGATATTCTCTTCGTGTTTTCTCGTTAGAATGTCCTGTGTTGTAGGCAGAGGCAGGGATCGCAGACGGGACAGGACGCCCTAACCTGTGAAAACAAAACACTGGCCCTCCCAGGTTTGTTCGGAAAGTCTGTGGTCAGTGAAATGCCCGAATCCGAGGATCTCTGGACTAGATGTTTTCTGAGGCCCATTCCATCTCTGATGACTGTGATTATCCAAGGGCTGCCTGGACTGGCCTCCAAGCTCAGCTAGAGGAGCTGACTTCAAAGCCTTGGAGGAAACAGATGGGTGGAGTTGACATTCCTCGCACTCTGGCCTGGGTGCCCCCCCTCCCCCGCCAGAGCCCTGGACCCACAGCAGGCTGACTCACTCCTCCTCCTGACCCTCAGTACCCCTCCCCCGGGTCCCCGACTGGCAGTCCCAGGCGTTGCCAGCTCTTGAGTGTTTTGGCCTTGGCCGGAGCCCAGCTGTGGAACCAAGAGCTGCAAAGCAAAGCAGGCTGCGGGGGGATGGGGGACAGGCAGGGGGCAGGCAGAGTGGATGTGAGGGGACAGCTGGCTCCCCATGGGGCCTGGGTCCCATCCTTCCCTCTTTCCCCCTGGCTTGAGCTCACTGGCTGGAAGCCACACAAGGACCAGGACGTGCTGCAAACTGACTAGCTTGTGGACTGTGGTCTGGTTGACTAAATGACCCACTTAATCACTGACTGACTGGTGGAGGGATTAATGAGTCACCAACCCACCAGTCTCCCACCTGTTGGGTGATCGATTCACCAACCGTGGGCATCTGCCATGCCTAACACCCTAGGGCCCCTGTCCCCACCCCTGCTGGGGGCACTGGCATTGGATGGGCTTGTGAGGGTAGCTGAGGCATGCATCATCCAGAGCAATCCATTCATTTTACAGATGGGGAAATTGAGGCCCAGCGGGTCTGCAAGGAGCCACTTTGCTCCGGAGAGAAATGATAGTGATGTCTAATGTGAGATATAGATAGATAGATAGATAGATAGAAAGAAAGAAATAGATATCTATATCTATATCTATCTGTGTGTGTGTGTGTGTGTGTGTGTGTATATATATATATATATATATATATTTTTTTTTTTTTTTTTTTTTTTTAAGTAGGCTCCACACCCAGCTTGGAGCCCAATGCAGGGCTTGAATTCATGACCCTGAATCAAGACCTGAGCTGAGATCAAGAGTCAAACGTTTAACGAACTGAGCCGCCCAGGTGCCCCGCTGAGTGGTATAAAGGAGGTTCAGCTCAACAGACATTTATTAGGTATCAAATGTGGGTCAGTGCGGGTCAAGAGTTCTGCAAGGTGCCAGCTTTTCCTCCCTTTTAATCCTCTGGTTCAGCCCCATTTTATGATGAAGAAACTGAGAAGTCGAGAGGCCGAGCCACCTGTCCATTGTCGCCGGCTGGGGCTGCCCCAGCCGGGACCCGTCTCCTGGACTCCAGTCCAGAGCTTCTTTTTCCCAACTGTCTCCCAGGAAGCAGGTGCTGAGAGCACATGTGAGTCCCTGCAAGTGGGCCTGGGGTGGCAGCGGCGCCCCCCCCTCCACCAGACACGAGGGGAGGGCCCAGTCTCGTCCCTCCAGGGGCGGGGTGGGGGCGGTGAGTGAGGAAGCTCTGCTCCTGCTCTGCTTCTGCTGACCATGACCCCCGTGACCCTGTGTCTCCGGCTCGAGCGCAGCCTGTGTGTTATGTCCTCACACCTTCCAAGAGGGAGAACCACGTTATATCTATGGATCAGGCCCCCAGGCTCAGGGAGAAGGGTCACGTGAGCCTCAATCGGCAACTTTTGCCCAAGGAAAGCCTGAGGATGGGCCCCTAGAGGCTTCTCTGGGGGGGAAGGTACGCGGTGGGGGGCCTTGAGAGCCCAGGCAGGGCAGCCTATGATGTTGGGAAGGAGACCCCTGCTCTGTGCCGGGTGCTCTGGGACCACGGAGGAAGAAGACCCACCCCGGCCCTTCCGGTCCCGTTTGGCAGGAGAAACCGATCCACAGACAAGGGAATGTACCTCGAGCCATGCTGGATGCGCAGGTGCAGAGGGAGAAGAGGACATCCGACTACTTCCGCCTTCGGGCCTGGCGGGGGGGTGGTCTGGTACGGTGTCCCTTAGAGGATGTCATCGGAACTAGAAGTAAGGGGCCGGTGGGCGGGAGCCATCCAGGGAACGGAAGTGATGTTTTGGCATTCGTGACCCATCACCTCCACGCTGCCTACACAGTGGGTGCCCGATAGAGCGGGGGAGCCTCGGGAAAAGACCTGTGAGAGTATCCAGGTCCGTTGTCACGCTGAGCAGCACCAGAATTCCCCGGGGGGGAGTGTTAGAACACAGGCTGCTGGGCCCAGTGGGTCTCCGACGGGGTCTGAGACTCCGTGTTTCTAACCAGTTCCCAGGTGTTGTTGATATACCACTGGTCCGGGGACCGTGCGGCGAGAACCGCTGATCTAGGCCAGTCCCCTCATTTCGTGGGAGGAGAAGGAGACCCAGGGAGCAGAAGCAACTTGTCCAAATTGTCCTCTGAGTGTGCTCGGAGAAGCTACTAGAACCCACACCTCCAAACTGTCTCCCAGCTCGGTGCCCCCTGGACGGATGCCCCCGGGCTGCTGTCCCGGGAACAGCCCCAGAAGAAAAGCTTTGGAGGCCAGTGTGGCATTGGACTACCTGCTGGCCTGGGAGGGCAGCCTTCCAAGTATCTCCGTGGCCACCCAGCCCGTCTGCCTGGCCATCTGCCTGCAGCTGGGGACGCCGCCAGCCTGGCTTCTGCAGCGGGCCCAGTGCGGGGCCGGCAACAGCCCAGCCCGGCTGCAGGGCCAGCCGGGCAGTAGCTCAAGGCGTTGGCACAGTGGCCCGTGAAGGAGCGTCTCACAGCGGGGTTTGTAGGGACCCTGCAGGGGCCTGAGCCTGGATCTGTCCTGCTCCTCCTCACTCCTGCCCTGTGGGGAGTGCCGGGGCCGAGCCTCTGTCAGGCTGCCCTGCTCCTGTAGCCCCCCGCTGGCCAGCCCCCTGACTCAGCAGAGGAACGCATTGCAACCCCTTGAAGGAGATGCCCTATGTGTGCAGGCCAGCTATGGCGCAGGGCCGAGCATAGCGGAACCAGGAGCCTCCGGGCCCGCTGCCAGCTCCTTCCCGGGCACCAAGGGACAGCTGGGTGGAGGCCCCTGCTGGCTGTGATTCCCCCTCTGCCCGGAAGTGCCCACCCCAGGCTGCAGTCAGTGCCCCTCTTCGGTGTCCTCATGTGGCATCTGTTCACCCACGTTTATCAGAATTACCGTTTCCCACTCATCTCCACCCTGAACTAGGAGCTCCAGCCGCTCTGAGCACAGGGGAGGTGGCTGTCGGCTGGGCTCACCCCGCACGGGGAAGTTAGGGAACCGCCTCGCCAGGATGAGCTTAGAAAACGCCTCCTGCCCTGATTTGTCCTGAGCCCTTTCCGAAATACCTTCCTTGGGTCACTCCCTGGGCGTCTGCAGAGCGGGGGGGTTGGGGGGGAGCAAGGGCTCCACGCTCATTGTTCGGGGTTTGGGAGCGGCTTCATTGCCTTTCCCTCTGCCTCCTGCCAGGTGGAGACTCAGGAGGGCAGGAGGGACATCGCTGGTGCTGCTGGTCCCTGGGCCAGAAGGCGGGAGATAATGGACAGAGGCAGTTATCAAGACGGACAGCCTGGGGTTTGCTGCATTTGTCGCAAAGCAAGTGTTTCCTGCTGAAGCCTGGTGCTCAGCTCGCCGGTGGGGAGAGATGGGTGTGACACAGTTCTTGCCCTCATGGGGTCCACTTATGACCTTTGTGACCCTGGGCAGGTTGCTTAACCTCTCTGAACCTGTTTCCTCTGCTTATAGGAATGTCATGGGGATTAAATGAGATGATGCTCGTATAAATTCTTGGCAAAGGTGCCTGACACCTTTGTGTCAACTACTCAATAAATGACAACTAAAAACCTGTCCTGTGATCGGGAGGCTCACAAAGAAAGTAATGATAATGATATGGCCTGATAAGTGCAACGGGAGAGGAGAGTATCGTGGGGCTGTGGCAATACCTGGGGCAGAGTTATTTTATTTTATTTTATTTTATTTTATTTTATTTTATTTTATCTTATCTTATCTTATTTTATTTATTTTATTTTATTTTATTTATTTTATTTTATTTTATTTTATTTTATTTTTTAAATGTTTACTTATTTTGGAGAGAGCGCAAGTGGGGGAGGGGCAGAGAGAGGGGACAGAGGATCCGAAACGGGCTCTGTGCTGACAGCGGCGAGCCGGATGTGGGGCTCAGACTCACAAACCACAAGATCATGACCCCGAACCAAAGTCGGACGCTCAACCGACCGAGTCACCTAGGTGCCCCGGCCAGAGCTATTTTAGCCACTCATCTCCGAGGTTCTTAAAGAGGAGATAAATGCATTGTAATTAAGCAAACACGAGAGAGGGGACAGTTGTCTGCTACAGAAGAGTCCCAGTCATATCAGACAGAATGGCCTCCAGGGAGGGAAGCTTCAGCCTTGTCCCCTGGAGTGGGCTGGACTTGGCGACTGGCTTCTAACAAAGTACAGAAAGGGAACATAGTAACTCTGCAGTGGGAAGAGTTTGCAGACACGCCCAAGCAGGGGGTGGGAGGTGGGCACTACCCTCAGTTGTAAGTTGCACTGGCGTTATGGACCCCCAAGAGAGGTGAGCAGGCACTTGAGCTCTGTGTTATTCTTCCTCAATTCCATGACCCCGGTCAAATCATGAGCATCGCTGGACAAACCCAAATCAAAGGACACTCTGAAAAATGCCTCATCAGGAGTCTTCAAAGGAGTCCAAGTCATGACTCAAGGAGAGACTGAGGAACCATCCCAGGTGGGAGGAGACTAAGGAGACATAGGACTAATTGCACCGTGGTCCCCGGATGGGACCCAGGAATCATGAAAGCGCATTGGTGGGAAAACTGGCAAACTCCGAACAAAGCCTGAGGTTAAGTCTGTAGTATTATCTCATTGTTGATTTCTTAGTTCTGAGGAACAGACCCTGTCACGTAAGATGCTGGCATTAAGGAAGCTGGGTGCAGGGTATCCCAGAACTCTCTGTACCATCTTGGCAACTCTTCAGTAAATCTAAACTTATTACCAAATTAAAAAAAATTTTTTTAACGTTTATTTATTTTTGAGAGAGAGAGAGAGACAGACAGAACACGAGCTGGGGAGGGGCAGAGAAAGAGAGGGAGACACAGAATCGGAAGCAGGCTCCAGGCTCTGAGCTGTCAGCACAGAGCCCAATGTGGGGCTCAAACTCACAAACTGCGAGACTGTGACCTGAGCCAAAGTCAGACGCCCAACCGACTGGGCCACCCAGGCCCCCATTTTTTTTTTTTTTTTAAATAACATGCCGTCAGAAATGAATTGGAGCAGGTTTCCAGGTAGCACACGTGTGTGTGTATGCATGTACATACGTGGATTAGGGAGCGGTATGTGCATGCCACATGGGCTGGAGGGGAGGCCGTGAAGACTCAGCGGGAGCCTTGAGCATGCCTGGATCTGAGTGTCAGGGGGTCCTGGGAGACAGGCAGGGCCACTAAGGGCAAAGTCTCTGCTAAGCCACAGTGAGGAGCTTGGGTTTCCAGGAAAGGGGATGTGTTGTGCCAGCCAGAGCTGACACCTCAACTCTCAGGGGAACCGGACGGATGACTGGGCAGGGACGGGTGTCCCTCAGGGTGGGCCACGAAGGCACCTGACCAGCCATTCCAAAATGCAGTGGGGGAGTCGAGTCCCAGAGGAGGGGCCGCAGGGCTGGGCACAGGGCGTGCAGAGGAAGGGGGATTTAGAGCCAGGGGTGGGCGGCTCCGGGCGGGGACGGGCTACTCCTGACTCGCCAAGGTCGCCTGAGGCCTGTGGACTGGTCTGCCATGCCAGGCTGACTCTTGGGGGGGCCCAGGGGCGTCCCGGAGGGTGGTGGGGCGAGATCGCCAAGTGGCCTTGGGATGTCTGCCCTTCTTCAGGGGGATCCACTGTGCTACCTGCACAGAGACAATAGGTGACCAGCTGTGGCAGGTGGCTCCCACGTGTGAATCCAGGCCACCTCTGTTCCAAGGGCACCCGCAGAGGGAACGCCAGCTAACTGCTCATTAACCCACGGAGCCGATCTCCATCAGCGCGAGGTGGGGCGAGGCCGTAAGGTAATCCAGATAAACGTCACTGGGAAATTTGTAGCATAGAAAGTGTGTAAAGGATCAACTTGCATGTGAACCCTGAGAAAGCTTTGGGACTTATTAACAAAATGCTTTCAATTCATGCCAAGCACTCCGGATTTCTCACTCCTGTTATTAGGAGTGGGAGCGATATCATGTTAACATAAAGTAAACGAACGGTTAATGATGTTGGCCACCATTTATCACAGGAGGTGTGCCGGTCACTGTCGGCACAGGGGTTTTCATGATTTCATTTCATTTTTACACGGACTTTGCATCATAGGCACAGATGACCCCCATCTCCCAGAGGGGGCATTTGAGGACGGGGAGGTTAGGGAACTTGTCCAGATCATACAGCTGATTGGTGGTAGGGGGTGGGGTGCCAGCTCGGCCCTTTGCCCGTTTGCCCCTGACCTTGCCCGTAGTGAGAGCGCTCTGAAGGCCATCATGTGCCGCTGTCTGGAAACTCCTTGAACAACCTTCTTGTGGCTGGTCCAATTGAAGATTTATTTTAATAATTTTACATCATAATTCAAATAAATGTTAATACTATTACTGCAAAAGTAACTGTCCTCATTATAGAAAACAGAGAAATAGAGAACAGTACGTGAAAAGAAAGTAGAGAACTCCTGCGTGGCTCAGTCGGTTAAGCGTCCGCCTCTTGGTTGCGACTCTGGTAGTGATCTCACGGTTCACGAGTTCAAGCCCCGCATAGGGCTCCGCGCTGAGAGCGCAGGGTCCTCTTGGGATCCTCTCTCTCCCTCCCTCTCTGTGCCTCCCTGCCTCTCTCTCTCAAAATAAATAAATAAACTTAAAAAAAAATTTTAAAAAGAAAGTAACATTTTTCTCTGCTCCTTCCCCCTCTCTGCCTCCCCTCTGCCTCTCCTTCCTCTCTCTCATCCTGTGGACAAACAGTGAAAGTCTCCCCCCTTTTCCCATCCATTCTGCCTCCGAAGGCAGGTTATCGGCACCAGCCCTATTTCTCTATGTTTACATATAGAACACACATTTTCTTTTAGTTTGGGTTTGGCTTTTGGAAGTCATGCGTGCATCCAGTGAGCTATATGTCACCCTGCAGTTCTCCTTCCGCCCTGGACGTCTTCTGTCCGGGCCCACACTGACAGCCTTCGCCCTTTGTTCTACGGACCCGCAGGAGTCCACTTATCCCAGATCCTCAGTCTCTTGAACTTTTTTTTTTTTAATTTTTTTTTTTTAAACGTTTATTTATTTTTGGGACAGAGAGAGACAGAGCATGAACAGGGGAGGGTCAGAGAGAGGGAGACACAGAATCTGAAACAGGCTCCGGGCTCCGAGCTGTCAGCACAGAGCCCGACGCGGGGCTCGAACTCACGGACCGCGAGATCATGACCCGAGCCGAAGTCGGACGCTTAACCGACCGAGCCACCCAGGCGCCCCAGTCTCTTGAACTTTAAAATGGGAGTAACTGGGGCACCTGGGGGGCTCCGTCGGTTAAGCGTCCGACTTCGGCTCGGGTCATGATCTCGCGGTCCGTGGGTTCGAGCCCCGCGTCGGGGTCTGTGCTGACAGCTCGGAGCCCGGAGCCTGCTTCAGATTCTGTGTCTCCCTCTCTCTCTCTGCCCTTCCCCTGCTCATGCTCTGTCTGTCTCTCTCTCTCAAAAATAAACATTAAAAAAATTAAAATAAAGAAATAGATGGGAGTAATAATACTTCCCCAGCCGACATGTTTTAAGAATTAGAGGTTCTGTTCCACAAAACGTGGCCCTTAGAGAAATCAAATCGCCCGCGCCAGGGACGGGTTGTTTTGGTTTCACTGGGCCCAACCTTCCCTGCTGTCGGACGGGTTTGTGTGCGATGTGGGCTGGAGGGGACAGCCGGCCGCCTCACTCTGTGGGACCCCCGGAAACCCCGGGAGGGGCAGGGCCCGGAGTCCCACAAGCGGGGGAGGCAGCTCCCGAGCTCAGGTGCAGAAGGCCACCGAGTTTGCACCCCCAGGCTGGCGGGCCAGGCCCGGGCTGGGTGGTCCCAGGGAGCTCTTGGGGTGCGCACCGACCTACAGCCAGGCCTTAGAGCATTCTGGACACCACCTCACGGGCTTTGCTCCTGAGACGTTTCAGCGCCGGGCTCGGAGACCATTTAAGTTCCCAGCTCTCGGGCTCCCCGGCTCCAGTTCACAAAGCTCTGGGTGGGGGAGGAAGGGAGGGGACAAGGGTGTCACAGGCCCAGCGCATTCTTCTGGGTGGGGGCTGGTCAGAGGGGTGCTGGAAGCTCCCTGTCCCACAGGGTCCTACTGAGGGCTTTGTCTGGTACTCGGGGAGCAGGAAACTCCCCACCCTGGGAAAATTCCTCCCAGCACAGGGGTGGGCCCGGCCACCACTTCCTCTGCAGAGGGACATATCCACGCTGATGGCCTCAGCAGCCAGTGGGGAGGAGGCCGGGAGTGGTCATGGGGAAGCGGGCTCCTCTCTGCCCCAGACTCGGTTTCCCCTTCTGGCTAGCAGAGGATGTTGTTATACGGTGGCAAAGGGCTAGCAGAAGGTTGGCTCAAACAGCCCACGTGGGCTTCAACCAGCCCCTCTGGATTCCAGCACGTCTGGGCTCCAGGATCTGGGAGTGGGGTCGGGGAGCATTTGTCCTCAAGATCGCCCCATCCGTGTGTACCCCTGCTCTTGACTGAGAGGGCGTGAACAGGTTAAATGAGCCCCACCCCCATCCATGAATTCATCTCAGCTGATGGCTTGAGACAGCGAGCTTTGAGTACACGCACGGTCTGGGGGTGGGGGACTGTGGGGGACACACAGGTGACCAGGCATCAGGGACGGGACCAGAGGAAGTAAGCGAGGTAGAAGGGACCGGAGGCAGACAGGCACCTCATCCTAGGCTCAGAACACCGCCTCCCGGCCATGTTTGAGCTGAGCTTCAAAGAGGAAGGGGAGGGGCCTCTGGGTGGCTCAGTGGGTTGAGCATCTGACTCTTGCTTTCGGCTCAGGTTCATGAGTTCAAGCCCCGCGTCGGGCTCTGTGCTGACAGCGCAGAACCTGCTGGGGATTCTCTCTCTCCTCTCTGACCCTCTCTTGTTTGCTCTCTCAAAATAAATAAGTACACTTTTAAAAAGGGGGGAAGAAAAGTGTGTGTGCGTGTGTGTGCGCGTAGGGGAGGTTCGGGGTCACAGAGCAGGCTACCCTGTCCCCAGGGCTTCACACAGATGCGTGCACGGCCCAGGACTCGGGGGAAGGACTTCTGATCAAGCCCAGGGGCGGAGCTAACAGTGGGTTCTCAGACCCCCTCTTTGCTGACCAACCCCGGCACCCGGGCCTGACGAGCAATGCCTCGGTCTGCCCAGATGCGGGGAAGAAGCTCCGGTTCTCAAGCCCAGGGCCCTGCCTCTGCTACTTGAAAGGAAGAGAGTAGGAGACGGGCTGTGGTGCTTGACCCCAGAGCGCTTTCCACCCTAACAGCTGCCCTGAAGATAAGGCTGAGCCCGGAACTCTGCGTCCCCACGAGAAAAAAATGCTTCTACCACACACGGTGCCCGCCCGGGGCTCCCTCGCCTTATCTGAGCCGCCGATCGCCGATCTCTGCAGGTTGTCACATGCCGCAGCCAGCTCGCACCGGCCCATTGCACCCATGTCCTCATTTCCATTTGCAGCGATGCTATCTTGGTAGCTTGAAATCAGCCACGATGGGAATATTTACACCGCAGAAATCAGCAAACACTGCAGATGAGCTCCCCGTGCTGTGGTTTAGAACGCCCCTGGGCTGCCCCCCCGCCCCTGCGCGGCGGAAAGCGGGAGCCGTCCCCAAGTTTAACCTCTCGAGGAACCGCAGCCCCCCGCCGTGCCTCCCAGCGTTTCATAGAACCTGCCCCAGTTTTTCGTTATTTACAGCCGCAAGCTGGGTCCGATATCTGTTGCCCTCCGATGGCTGCAGGTGGAGTCGCAGGGAGTCCCGTGTAAATTCAGACCGTGGGCTCCCGTGTTCTTTCTCACCGGTGCAGCTACGTGTATCCTGTTGCTGCATTAAAGATCCCCAGAATGTCCCACGCTTGTGTGCCCCTCCCCCGTGCCCCCAGCCAGAACACTGACCACCCCCCACCGCGCATGCGCTCCTGCTCGCCCTGTAAAACCTGTGTGTCTCCCGTTTCAGGGTCCGACCCCTGAGAGGTCGGTGAGGGCAGGTGGTTCCACCGCCTTGGTCCCCGCTACATCCCACTCCCACGCCTGGATGTGTGTTGAACAAAGGATAAAGCAGCACACGCGTGTGCACACACACGCACACACGTGATTCATGCAGGCTTCAGAGCGGGCCCCGCATGCTCACGGATCTCGGGTACGTGGCAGTGTTTCGTGGCCTCTGGCCGGGAATCCCTGTGGCAGGTGCCTCCCCTGGGAAAGGAGGCTGGCAGCCTGGCTCCTGGGTCTCTGTGCCCTCGGACCCCCGCGCTCCACCCCCCCCCCTCCCTCTGCCCTCAGCAGCTGCAGGGGAAGGAGGTGAGCCCTGGCCAGGGGGCTGCTGTGTACACAGCCTTATCTCCCAGAGCGGAGGCCCGGGCGCTGTCGGAAGTACAGAGAAATGCCGTGTGTTTGCTGTTTTAGTTCTTCCAGGAAACCAGAGCCACCTTTCCAGAAGGCCACCTGGCTCTGAGCCTGCTGCCCAGGCCCCTGCTCTGGGGGAGGAGATGGCCCGAGGCGGGACCCGGGCGATGCCAGGACAGGCCAGAGGGACAGCAGGTGAGGTGGGACGGAAATCGCGCTGCCTTCCCTCCGCGGGAAGGTTCGTTCAGGGAAAGCGGAGATCCCCCTTCCCTCCACATCCAAACAGCCACCAAGTAGGGTCAGTACTTCCCTGTCACCCCTGCTCACGGAGCCCCCTCTGTCTGTCCCCTCCCCCTGCCCCACCTCTTTCGTGTCTGGATTTCTACCACGGCCTTCTCAGTAGTCCCCTGCCTTCTGCTGTCTCCCATCCCTTGTCCGGCTCTAGCCAGACTCCTCGGGTCTAGAACTTGCCTGTTCAAGGCCCCTCAGTGGCTCCACCCACTCTCTGGGAGTGAGAAATTCAGAGTCCCAGGCCTGGGGCTGCACCCACAGCTGTGTCCTGGCTGGGTAAGGCAGGCGTCCGGGGAAGGACCGGGGAGGGCGCTCTAGGTCAGCTGGGACAGGCAATGGGAGGGGATCCTGCCCCTTTCCGGGGAAGGAGATCCTTGAAGACCCTTGAAGGAAGGAGGCAGATGGCTCTGATAGGACACTTTGTCTCCAGCCCGAGTCCCTGCTCTTGGTCCCTGCAGCAAAGCCGGGCCTACTTTGAAGCAGGCTCCCAGGCTTTCCATGTTTCCAGGGGGCTCCTGCCAGCCATCCTGACCAGTCACCTCCTCCAGGAAGGCTTCCGAGACCACAACCCCTCAGGCCTCTCTGTGCAGCCCCTGACACTCTGGATGCTGCCCACCTTTCCGGTGGTCCTGAGACACTGGGGATGTGAGCACACGCGGTCCCCGGGCCCTTCTTGTCTCTGGGAAACCTGGTTAGAAACTCTTAGACGGAGGCAGGCTTGTGTCCTTCTGCAGAAGCCCTGGGTTAATCCTCCTCACCCTTCTGGGGCCTCAGCCAAGCCTCCACCCTCAGAGATACCTACAGGGGGCCCAGGAGGCCTGGTGGGGAGCCCCGCATCCACCAGCGACAGGGTGGATGGAGGACATATCCTGGGCAGCCATGGGCGTGGCCCATTTCTGGGGCACGGCCTTGGCCACGGTTCCTGCCTGTTTTCTCATGTTGGTTTCCCAGCTCTCTGCCTCAGAGAGTTTTCTCTGCAACCAGGAGCCCTGCAAGCCGGCAGAATCCCCCACACCCACCCAGCACGGCGCCCAGATTTGAGCCCAGGGAAGGTTAGCTTCTGCCCTTCCTGTTTGCCCTCGGAAGGCAGCCCTCCGTCTCCAGGCCGATGCCCCCACCTGATGGCAGATTTCCCGGGGGCAGAAACAGAAGGGAGGAACAGCGTCCCAGGAAGCAGGCTGACTGTGTATAACTTCCCAGGGATTCGGGGCCAGCCTCACACAGCCCCCTCCCGGTAGCCCCCTTCCCAGAAGCCCAGGCCACTGGAAACCCGCCGGGCTGGGCCCCCCCCCCCCCCCCCCCCCCGCCACCCCATGCGCACACCTGCACGTGTGTGCACAGTGCACACACACCTGTCGCTGCCGTTCCTTACCTGGGCAAGGCCTTGGTGACAGCCTGCACTACCCAGTGCCCCCCTCGAGCACTGAGATCTCAGGGGCGCTCCCTCGCTTGAACACCCCCTTTCAGGGCTCTCCAACTACACTGGAGCCAGATTTGTTTCCTGTCTTCCCACCGCCCAGCCCCTTCGGCTGCTTGGGGTCAAACACCTCCCCGTTCTCCAGAGGTCTTCATTGAGTCACGGTTCTGCCCTCTCTCCCCCGCCTGCCACCCCACCCCCCGCTCTCAGGCCAGAGTCTGGCAACGTCCATGGACAGGCGCTCCCTAGGGACCCCTCTCCAGTGCCCTGAGCATTGTCTACACAGCAGACCTTCACTACGCTGGTGAGATGGAACAAGTACCCCGGATGGAGAAGGCCCTGACTTTGGACGATGTTTTAGGAAACTATCGGGCCAGAGAATTGTCTGAGGTATCCCTGGGGGTGGGGGAGGGGCCCACTTGGGGCGTCCGTCTGGGTTCCCCGGACTCTACTTAATAGTTAGAATTAGGCGGGGCACCTTTGGGAGGAACACCTCCTAAGGGATGCCGTGGTCTTCTCGGTGCAACCGTCTCCGCGTCCGGTATCGATTTCTCCTGTTACTAATATTGTTCATTTTGATCACTCGCCTAAGGTGACGTCTGCCGGGCTTTCCGCTGTAGACGCGCTGCTCTTTTATTCCGTAATTCGTAAATATTCTGAGGGATGACGCTCTGAAAGTACGTGAATACCTGATTCTTTATTAAAAATTGGGTGTGTTCTGTCAGTTTACATCTGTGTGTACGTAAGATTATGATCTTCTATTTTGTTCTGTGACAGTCACTTATTCTGAAGCCCGAGCTGTCCTAGATTTGGCCGGCGGAGCCCCGCTGAGCTGACACTGGGGTCCTTCCGCCGTGTCCCCATCCTTGAGCACGTTCTTGCTTTCTGCTCAACGGGGTGCTCCGGGCTCATCTTGTGCTCCGCCCCGCCCCCGTCCCCGGGACTGGCCGTTTCTCCAAGGAGCTCGGACTCCTTCTGGTGGAGAAGGGCTCTGGGATGCCCAGGTTTGGGCCTCAAGTGTGCCCACTGTTGTAAGGGGGTCCCAGCTCCCAGGCCCTCTCAGCTGCCCTGGGAGAGCAGCTACACACACATGCACACACACACACACACACACACACGCACACGTACATGCACACACGGACATGCACACACATTAGTGCACGCACACACATGTACATGCATGCATACACTCATGCGCGTGTGCACGCGTGTGTGCACACGCGTGCACACACACACACGTGCATACACATGCACGTTGATACTTCTGAATCTGTAAATATTGGAAACTTGGGTTCCCGGAGGGAGTGTCTCCAGTTCCAACCAACAACGTAGGTCCGCTCTAGTTCCCTCCTTTTCCGTGTTCTTCTAACCCTTCTCTGACAGGGAGAAAGCCGGCTTCCATCATGTATTCACCTCTCAGACCAGCCCCTGGGTGCCGCACCCAGGCATCCGGCTCCCTGGACGTTTCCAGATGTCTGGGACACATCTAGAAATACAATTAGATTCCCCTTTCACCTGCCCCAGGCCCCCAAGCTCTGGGCCCTCCTCACCAGGTATGATGTCCTTTCAAGCTCTGGATAAGGGCTGTAGTCATCCGCCGGCCCCCACCCCACACAGCCTGTGAGCCCCGGGAACTGTCCCTGAGGGGACAGGAAGGCAGGGAGCCCACCCAGGAGCTGGGCAGGTGCAGGTTGCCCGGCACTTGCCCAGGGCTGGGAGCCGGAGGAGGCTGGCCTGGGAAGGGCACAGCCCCTGGAGATCTGGAAGGAAGCCCCAGGGCTCTGTGGGTGGCCTGGGACACCACTGCCTGGCTTGCTTGCTGATAAGTCCCCACTGCTTCCCCAGACCACTGTCTTGACTCTGGTGCCTCTGTCCTACAATCCCAAGCAGTCGGGACAGTTCTGTTGCCGCCTCTGATAAGGCAGCAGGCTGGAGGCGCTTTACGGGAGGTGGGGGGAGGGCATCTGATGTCTGCCGGCTTCCATCTAGATGGGGCTCCCTGACACGCTGGGGGAGGGGTAGCCAAGGCGGCCTCCCTACATCCCCTCTCTGATCAGGGAGCTACGGAGGCAGGATCGGGGCCTGGCCCCGTGTCCCTCTGGGGAAGTGGCTTTTCCTGCCCCTCAGGCAGGGGTGAGGAGGCTGGGAGCCCCCAGCCCCCTGCACCCCTGCCTCCCCAAAGCCAGCTCTTTGCTCCGGGGTCTGGGCAGGGCCTGAGGTTGGGGCTGGGGGTCGCCAGGGCCCAGTCTGTCTGGCCTCCGCTCGCCTCTGTGCCTCAGTTTCTCCATCCGTGCCTTGGGCTCAGGAGTGGGAACACCGGGCGTATCGAGGTCGAGGGAATTAGAAGCAGACAACAGAGGCTGGGGATGCGGGGAGGGTCCCATGATGATGACTGAGAGAAAGTGGGTCACTGAGGCCCCACCCTCGGGACTAAACGCCGACCAGCGACATGCGGGGGGCTGGGAAGGTCGCGGAGGTTGGGCAGGGCGGGCGCTGTGCTGATCCGGGGCAGGCGCTGGGGGCCTCAGTGCACAGAGGGTGACCCCCCCGTCCCGCTCCAGCCTGGTCCCAGCCCTGCAGGCCTGCGACGGACCTCCTCGGGGGGCCCCGGTTCCCTTCCCTATTTGCCACTGTGGCCTTCAGGCCCAAGCAAGGGCAGGGGTGCTGGGAATCGACCGAGAAGCCCTGCGCCGGCAACATGTGACTCCTGGAAACTTTAGGGGCCTGGAATCATCTGGAGGCCCGGGCTGGAAGTGGGGGAAAGGTCTCAGCGTCGCGCCAGCCGTGGGCTGTGCGCCAGGGCCGGCGGGAGAAAGGCAGCCGGCGGCCAGCTGGGCCAGACACCCACAGGCCGGCCCCTGCTTGGCCGTCAGCCACCCGGGAAGGCTGCACAAACCTCACACGGGCCTGGCCAGCATCTGGCCTCCCAGGCAGGCGGACCGGGCGCGAGGAGGCCGCGGAAGGAGGCCTCCCTGCAGCCGCCTCCCCGGCTGCCTCCGACCCGGGGGTCCCCAGGCCGGGGCCTGGCTTCCTAACGGGAGGGGTCCTGCAGCCAGGGCCGGGGCCGGGAGCAGAGAGCCAGGCAGAGGGGCCTGGGTGCAGGGCGTCGGCAGGTGCGAGCCTCCTCCGGGGGCTTTCCGCTAACTGTCCGTCTTCCCACCTCTGTGGGCAGAGGCTGTCAGAGGAGAGACAGGGACAGAATGGCGAGGGGACCTGCGGCACTCACCGTTCCAGAGTTTCCTCCCTCAGCTAGGCCTGTCCGCTCTAGGCCACAGAGCCGACGGCTTTGAGGACAGATGCCATGGGAACAAAAATGCAAAAGGGAGCCAGCTATTGGGAGCGGGACGGAAACTACGAGGGCACTGCTGCCTTCGGAGTGCCGAGGCCACGTGGCTCTGGGGGAGGCTGAGAGCCGGCCGGCTCTGCCCACTGCTGTGTGACATGGGACGGGCCGCCGAGCCTCTCGGAGCCTGCGTGCTTCTTTGCGAAGTGGCGCTGATGATCTCTGCCCTCCCACCTCACGGCGTGGCCTTGAACGGCACAACCGACATGGGAACCAAGAGCCGCTCCCTCCTCCCGCTTGGTTTCCCCCTGGGGCCCTTCTGGGGCGGGGCCACCGTCCCCCGGGCACCTTTGCCCTCTGGAGCCACAGCTCCCCGAGCCTGCGTGGCCTGCAGGATGTTTGCTCACTCTTATCACAGCCAGCACGCAAACAGAGACGAAGCGCTCCGTGCTGGTCCCTGGCAACCGGGCCATCCGTGCCGGCCACGGGGCTCACCTCAGGCTCCCTCTGCAGCCACGGGACGAGATGTCCCCCGCTCCGTCTGGTCCAGCAGGACGCGGACGTGGGAGCATCCAACTTGCTGAGCGCCGGGGGACTGCAGCAGAGCTGGCTGGCCCCGGTCCCGGGGGCCAGGGGGGCCGTGCCCGTCCACAACCCCCTCCCTGCGCGGCTGAGCCTAAGATCGGGTCACACAGGCTACCCACAGTGCCCGCCTCGGGCACAGGGTCACACCTAGACCCTGCCCAGGGATGAGGAGCCGAGACAGGTGGCCTGCACACCTCCCACGGGAGCGCTCTTTGACCTTGGGTTTAGACACACAAGTCAGAAACGGAGGGCTTGCGGGTTCCCGTAGGCCCTCAGACCTGAAAGGGGGCAAGTCTGTGCATTTGTGTGGGAACAATTTGTTAGCAGGGTTTTATTTTTTTAGAGCAGTTTTAGGGGCGCCTGGGCGGCTCAGTCGGTTGAGCGTCCGACTTCGGCTCAGGTCACGATCTCACGGTTCTTGAGTTCAAGCCCCACGTCGGGCTCCGTGCTGACGGCTCGGAGCCCGGAGCCTGCTTCGGGCTCTGTGTCTCCCTCTCTCTCTGACCCTCCCTCACTTGCACTCTGTGTGGGTCTCTCTCAAAAATAAATAAACATCAAAAAAAAAAAATTTAGAGCGGTTTTAGGTTCACGGCAACATTGGGGAGGTACAGAGGTTTCCCCTCTACCCTCTTCCCTGCACATGCACAGCCTTCTCCACTATGCACATCCCCCACCAGAGGATATATTTGCCACAACTGTTCAACCCACACGATACACCGTTATCACCCAAAGTCCACAGTTTACATTAGGGCTCGTTCTTGGTGTTGTGCCTTCTACGCGTTTGGACAATTGTGTACATGGATCCATCACTGTAATATTTTCGCTGCTCTACGGGCCCCTGGATGGCTCAGCTGGTTAAGCCTCCGACTTCAGCTCAGGCCGGGATCTCACGTTTCGCGAGATCGAGCCCCTCCGCGAGCGCAGAGCCCACATCGGATCCTCTGTCTCTCTCTCGCTGCCTCTCCCCTGCCCCCCCCCCCGCCTCAAACATAAACATTAACACGCCCCCCTCCCCAAAAAACCAGAATTAAAAAAAAACGTTTCCACTGCTCTGAAAATCCTGTGTTCTACCTGTCCATCCGTTCCCCATAAACCCTGGCAACCCCTGATCTTCTCACTGTCTGCATCACTTCCCTTTTTCCCGAAAGTCCTATGGTTGGAATCACGCGGCACGTGGTCTTTTCCGATTGGCTTCGTTCACCTAGACACATGCATTTAGGCTGCCTGCACGTCGTTTCATGACTTGCGTAGCTCATTGCTTTTGAGCACTGAAAATGTTCCATTGTCTCATGGACCACGGTTTCCTTATCCGCTCACCTACCGAAGGACACCTGGGTTGCTCCCAAGTTTTGGCAATTAGGAATAAAGCCATCACGAACATTTGTGTGCAGGCTTTTGTGTGGACCTAAGGTTTCAGCTTGCTGGGGGCAAACACCGAGGAGCACGACCGCTGGGTCACAGGGTAACGGTCTGGTTTTGTAAGGGGCCACCCGGCTGTCTCCCAGAGTGGCCGCTCCCCTCTGCACTCCCACCAGTGAGCGTTCCTGCTTCTCCTGGCCCTGGCCCAGCAGGCGGTGTCCTCGGGGCTCCGGGGTTTGGTCCTTCTGGTCAGCGTGCAGTGGGGTCTCCTCGTGGTTCTAATTTGCACCTCCTCGAGATCGTCTGACGTGGGGCATCTTTCCACACTCTTGCCATCTGTATACCTTCTTCGGTGAGGTGTCTGTTAAGGTGTTTGGCCTGTTTTTTTTTTTTTTTTTAATTTTTTTTTTTCAATGTTTTTTATTTATTTTTGGGACAGAGAGAGACAAAGCATGAACGGGGGAGGGGCAGAGAGAGAGGGAGACACAGAATCGGAAACAGGCTCCAGGCTATCAGCCCAGAGCCCGACGCGGGGCTCGAACTCACGGACCGCGAGATCGTGACCTGGCTGAAGTCGGACGCTTAACCGACTGCGCCACCCAGGCGCCCCGACCTGTTTTTTTTAATCAGGTAGTTTGTTGTCTTATTGTGGCGTATGAAAAGTTCTTTGTATATTTTGAGTAACAGTCCTTTGCTAGATGATTCTTGGCAACTATTCTCTCCCAGGCTGGGGCTCGTCTTCTCCTTCTCTCCACCTCGCCTTTCACAAAGGAGACGTTTGTGATTTTAGTCAAATCCGACTTGTCAATGATTTCTCTCGTGGATTGTGCTTTGGTGTTTTTCTAAAAAGCCCTTGGCATACCCAAAGGGCTCTAGGTTTTCTCTTGTGCTATCTGCTAGGAGTTTTATAGTTTTGCACTTTACATCTAGGCTCGTGATCCACTGTGAGTTAATTTTTTGTGACAGTTAAAAGGTCTGTGTCTAGATTCATTTGGGCAGAAAACTCTGTATCCATCCCAAAGGGTAATACGTGAACCCCACTGGCACTTTCCTTTCCCACCCTCCTTTATGGCGGCCTAGGCAGAGCAGAGCCGTCTGCGTGGTCAACTCCCTGGTGAGTTTTAAACTTCTGAGACCAGAAGGAATCATGCCCCCCTCCTGCAGATGGTTGTTTACAGGGTGAGGCCTGTCCTCCAGATGAGATAACAGGCCAGCTGGAATCCTTAAACATTTTTGCATCCCGTAATTTCCCTGGTCAGTGGTTGAGGTCTTGACATATACTGAGACAGAAAGGGAGAAAAGGAAAAGAAACAGAAAAGAAAAAAAAGAAAAAGAGACAGAAAGAAATAGAAAAAAAAGAGAGAGAGAAAAAAGAAAAAGAGAAAAAGAACAAGAAAGAGAGAAAGAGAAGGAAAAGAAAAAAAGGAAGGTCCTCAATGGAAATAGGAAGTAAAAAACAATTATCTTGCACTGTTTTAGTTTGTATCACTTAAGATTTTCCTGAAAATTAAGCAAATTGTGCTTTTTTTCAGTAGGGCAAAGAAACCAGGTCACGCGAGAAATGGAGAGCTAACCATGATGTGACTGGGTGTCCTCAGAAGGTCCCTGCACTCAGGCTGGTGTGCGCTCGTGTGTGAGGCGGTGTCCCTGGGCTGTGGGCTTAATTTTCTGTAAAGAATGACAGGGAAATCATGCACTGAAGGGAGTAGAGGTCAGAAGACAAACTCCACTCCGATCACTGAAACGACCCTCCTTCGAGCACACGAAGGGCACTTACACCTGAGCTCGGGTGCGCGCCTGGGAATGGGAACGCTGGAGGGGAAGAAAGTCCCATCTTCGCTCCCAATCACCGAAAGAAAACCCGCCCACCAGATTCCCTCCCCTTCCTCAGAATTCTAGAACTTGGAAAAGAGAGCGGTAGAGCTCCTCTTTCGCAGCAACATACAAGAGAACATTCCAGAAAGAACAAGTGATCTTCCAGGGGCGGACACTGGACTGCTCAAGTCTGTGAAAATCTATTGGTCATCATTATCAACTAGCCCCTCAGTGGGAATCAGATGGCATGCTCAAAACATCAGAATTCAAGGAGGGAGTATTTGAGTGTTGTTTTTTTTTAATGTTTATTTATTTTGAGAGAGAGAGTGTCAGGTCATCGGTGAGCTGGGAAAGGGAGTTTGCGGGGGAAAGGGCATGTGACAGTGGAGGGAAATGGTGGACGTCTATCTCGTTAGTGTCGCCTCCTGAACCTTGCAGCTGGGAGGGGGGCTCTATGCTCCTTTCATTAGATCCGGTGGGGATTCAAGGACCTTGTCAAGGGTCTGGTACAGCCAGATGAAGCGTACGGCAGGGGCGGATGGTGGGGTGCATTGAAGGGCACAAGACGCGAGAAAGCGGGACAACGGACGGAGTATTTCAAGGACGTACGTACACAGTTCGCCAGCACAGAGGGCCGCCGAACACTAAGTTATGTTCGACTTCCAACTCCAACGCAAGAAGCACCAATCCAGGCGGGAAGATGTCGGCAAAGACTCTCAGACTCGGTGGGTAGGAATGCAAATCGGTTTCACTGAGGAGGGCAACGTGGCAGTGCCCACAACGTATTTACAGACCGTGTCTGGTGACCCAGCACTCGTGTGCCAGGGGCGCAAGGGCAGACGTGTCGGCCTGTCTCCTTCTGTGACGGCGGAACCTGGCCTGGCCGCCCTCCAGTGGGCTCGGATCAGGTGATGATCCCGGCGTCATACAGGGCCGTGCAGTCAGGAACCAGAGCACATCCAAAGGATGGCGATAAATGAAAACGTTTGCAGAGAAACAAAAAAAAGGGGCGCCTGGGTGGCTCAGTCGGTTGAACGTCCGACTTCAGCTCAGGTCATGATCTCACGGTTTGTGAGTTCAAGCCCCGCGTCAGGCTCTGTGCTGATGGCTCAGAGCCTGGAGCCTGCCCACTCATATTCTGTCTGTCTGTCTCTCTCTCTCAAAAATAAACAAACATTAAAAAAAAGTTTAAAAAAAATAAATAAAATTAAAAAAAGAAAGAAAGAAAAGGAAGGAAAAACTAGTCCACTATTTGTAAAACCGTCTCAGGAGTAGCCTCCGTTGCCTGAGGGAGTCGTGTGTGGCCGTGGAGAGACCACCCACGCTTATCTCTGGGGAGCGAGATAAGGAGAAGTAGGAAATCTCTGAGAGAAATCTTCTCATGGAGCTCAACGTTCACTCTAATGGCTTATGTTTTTCTTTTTCTTTTTTTAACGTTTATTTTTGAGACAGAGACAGAGCATGAACGGGGGAGGGTCAGAGAGAGGGAGACACAGAATCTGAAACAGGCTCCAGGCTCTGAGCCGTCATCACAGAGCCTGACGCGGGGCTCGAACTCACAGACTGTGAGATCGTGACCCGAGCCGAAGTCGGATGCTTCACCGACTGAGCCACCCAGGCGCCCCTATGTTTTCCTTTTTCTTAGCCTGTGTTACATTCACAGTAAGAGGACTGAGACAGAATTTGGCTGAAAGATTTGAAGGGCTAAACCTCTTTGGCTAAAGAAGTTCAGGGCCAAGTGCGTGTGAGACCGAAGAGACGTGAATGGAGAGGAACCACCCGTGTGCCTGCTGTTACCCTACACCTGCTGGGCCAGCCCTCGGGCGTGGGTTTAAGGTCTGACTACATTGCGTGCTGACTGGGTGGCCTGCATTTGCCACACATCGGTGACCAACATTTGCAGGCGAGAGGCCAGTATGGCCGACACTGGATGACACTGCTCACCGCTTCCTCCAGAGTAGCCGGAGGGACGGAAACCGGGTGCAGAGTGCTCTCTGCAGGGTCCTACCGAGACGCAGTCCCACATCTGCCTTCTCCTGGGACTTCCTCCCTGCCGAGTCTTGTCCGCCTCACGGAACCCCCTCCTGGGCGCTCTCTCAGGGACTTCTGCTTCACTGACGGCCGCCTCGTTAAACAGACCATGCCGACTCCGTGGCCTGCTGCTCCGGGTCCAGCCCGGGCTGCCTTGTGAGCTTCTGACTTGTAAACAGCCTCTCTGCTGACTGACAAAGGGAGAAAGGGACGCAGCTGCGTGTGGGAAGGTCAGGGAGCAGAAGGGAGCCCGGGGAGCTCCCTGGAGCCTTGGTAAACGTGGGAGTCCGGCGAAAGGCTCTGAGTCCAGCTCTGGGGCCGCTGAGTGACAGGAGCGGAGTCTGCCCCTAGATTCTCGACTTGCGGCCCAAGGACTAACGTGAACGACGAACAGATATCACGGAGATCCAGCAGGCAGTTCGCGTCATTGATCCGATCGTGTATTCGTTAGAAATTTATTTTAGTGTCCATCACATCCAGGCCCTGGATTCCCTGAATAAACTCCTGACAGCTGTCTCATTCAGAAAGTCTGACGAACTGAAACATCATTGGCAGATCTTTTTAAACCAAACATGCTCTGTTAAGCTTTTAAAAAACTAAGAACCCTTACGATTTTAGGTCTCGAAGCGTCCTACCTTCAGCTTTGGTAACAGTGGCAATCATTCGGGGCTCCCTTATTTAACAGTCACTTGGGTCATTTCAGACACCTGCACGGAAACATTAAGCCGGAGGGGAAAGAGGACTCTCCGTTTGAGAAACGAGGGGAGAATGCTAGGGAGGTTCTTCTCAGTCCACGAGGTTACGATCTCACGCCGCGCGTGAGCGAGTCACGGAAGGGTAAAGTGGAATGGAGTTAACAGGAAGTGACGTCTTATGAAATAGATATACAAAATTTAATCCCTTTGGTTTAAAATGCATCTTCGGTGATACAGTGAAAAACAACAAACAAGACAAAAACTAACTTCGTAACACAAAATATAAAATAGCCATGACCCGTGTCCCATGGTACCTTATCTTAGAAAACCAGCAATTTAATTTAGTTCACATACTTCATTAGGACAGTTTAACGTAAAAATGCAACTACAAGTCCTACTTACACAGATGACCTACTCTAGCTCCCTGAACCTACATACCCGTGATTGTACTTGTTATAAAATTACACTCTTTAGTACATTTATATATTTCAACACGTGTACAAATTGTTCCCCTGCCAGAGTAATACAGTCTCATGCACTCATGAGCGCGTTCCAGAATGGTCTGCAGCACACAAGGTGCTCGAAGCCTGAAGGCTCTGGAACACGATGAACTAGGAATCACTTCGCGTAACAGGAGGATGAGGAAGGACTCCATTCAGGGGTCGTCTCACTGAGGCCGCGATAATCGCAGCAGGTGTTAGAATTACTGCGTGTTCACTCTCGTGGGGACACACGATTGAGAACGGCATGCGCAGCAGACGGGAAATGCGCCGGCGTTCTTCCTTTACTTCGTTCGCTAGGGCAGCAATCCGAATAACCAACCGCATTCTCAAGAGCAAACAGACTCTCTGCCGTTTGGGCAGGTTTGGCCGTGCTCTGGGAGGACCGCTGTTGGCAGGACGCAGACGAGGCGTTTTGGTGGGTTCCACCAAGCACAGGACTCGGTCTGCTTGGTATACGTTACCGAAAATAACTTAACCTTTCGTCTAGGGAAAGTCTGCAAGGTAGACCTTGTTGCATCTCTTTGCTGTATGTACAGACGCCGTGTTTATATATTATCTATTTGTATAAGACACGTATATACACATTTACAGACACAGGCCTTCAAAAACGTATTGCACTTATATACAATGCAGCGTTAGCTTAACTGATTCACACTGTCACCCATTTAGGTTCTTCATGAGAAAGGCAGGTGATATGTTCAAGAAAGTGGCACGGGGAGATTTCAGGAACATGCCCTACTTGAGTAAACATTTTCTGGAGGCGGAGAGGCTGAGGGAGAAAGGGCGCACCCCCCCTCCTCTTGGGGCGCCGCTCCCCCTACCCTGAGGCAGTCGGTCACGCTGAGCTCGGGCAAGGGCACAGCACCCTGAAAGCCAAGCCCGCTGCCTTTTCTGACTTGCACTGGTGAGCAGGCCCACTAACATTGAAGAGACAAACAGTCCAGTATTTTTATATAAATAACGTAGCAGATATTCTAAAGGTTCCCAGAGAGTCTATTAGATCTTGGAATAAAGGTTTCACTTTTAATCCTAAGTATTTATATCAGAAGATTCAAATATGATGGCATATGGATTCCTCGGCTGCCTGAAAAACGCCAGGGCGGCGTGTGGAACGCTATCTACCAGCCAAACGCAACGCCGTCTCCAACTCGAAAGGAGTCCCTTCCGCCGGCATCCGCCCACGCCTGCGATGCACCTGCTTCCGGTGGGTAAGACCTACGTGAGACCTTCATGAACTCGCTGGGGGGGGGGGGGCGGTGTGCCCTTAGATCTCAGTGAGGGTGAGTTTGTACGACCCCCCCACTTCCTCAATCTGCAGCTGGAAGGTGTCTTCATTGGAGTAATGCTTCACGATGTTGTCGTCCATGTTCACCAGAATCCTGGAAGACGAGCGAGACCCTTGTGCTCATCCCTGCCCGACGGCGAGCCAGACCCGGTTTCCCAGTCAGCGCTGCCGCTTACTGGCTGCAGCACGGGAGGTGCGTCATTTACAAAACCTCCCTGAGCCTCGATCCCCTCATCCGTGGAACGGGGGGTAACCACGGTGCCTACCTTGAGGGGCTCAAGTAAAGCGCTTATAACAGCGCGGGGCCTGGGGGAAAACAAACCGCGCCAGCCTCTTCCCTGTTACCACTTCGGCACGTGGTCACGACTCGATACGCAGGAGCCCTCACGACACACGAACTACGTCTGCGGGAGCAGCACCGCGCCGGGCCGGCTTCCCAAGGCGCATCGGTAAAATTAACCTACGGGATCTGAAGCCACGGCTCCCCGACAAGTCATCTTCCCTGGCAACATATCCTCAAAGTTTAACCGAACTGCTAGTAAGTCCAACGCTCCCTGGTAGGCCCATCGAGAAAGTTCCAATTAGGACCTGCCTTAGAATTAAGCCACACTCGGCTCACCCATGTCAAACAGCACAGACGCTCAAGTGAAACGGGACTAAAAATGTTCATTTCTGGACGAGGCAGCAACGTCCCGTGATTGAAAACACGATCCAGGACAGGAGAATACAGAAGGAGCAGAGACCGAGCCGGAACCAGGGCCTTGGCACTGACCTCTGCCCGACCGTGGCCGCGGCTCAGGCTCTCTGCACCTCAGCTGCCTTGCGTGTGAACTCCTGACTTACTGAACATCACACCAGCTCAGAGGGCAGTGTGGGAACTTAGCGTGCGAAGTGCCCGATCGGGTGCCTGCCTCACGATGAGGGCTCAGTAAACGGGGTAGCGACTGTGGTTACCCTGCCTAAATCTCGTACTGGGCTCTGGGATCTGGAGCCATTTCACTGCTGCCAAGCAAGGCAAGAGCACATAAAAATTTTGCTTGGAAAAAAAAGATCCACAAAGTTGTCTCAGAAAGGTAGATCAATTTCGTGTGGATAACTTAAGAAAAAATACATCCTCGCATTCACGTCTGTACAACTCCTTCTAGACTGGGCACAAACGCACGTGAATAGCGTCCATGTGACGGGAGACTGATGTTATTTACGGGGAGGAGAAATGCCAGTTAATGCTTACCCTTTTTTACATTTCTTGAATATTTTCCCAATCTTGTCATGGGGCACATCATACTTGTCTGAGATCTAAAAGAACCAAGAAAAATAATTACAAAATGCTAATCTCATGGCTTTAAAACACAAACTATAAATACTGTGCCCAGTCACTCAGCTTTCTGTCTTTCAAAAATGCATGTGCAAAGACATACACGAAACCACGCATATCCCCGGGGGGTGGGGGTGGGGGCGGGGGCGTTACCTGCCTTTGGAGGGGCTGCAATCAGGTGCCTGTCACTTCCCCCCAGTTTGCTGAAGTCCCTAAGTGTCCTGTATGGTCATCCTTTTAGAAAACGAACACTTTATAGAGAGCTTTAGGTTTATACACAATTGAGCAGAAAGCACACAGCTGCACACCCACCGGACCCTGGGTGCCACCATCTCACGTCCCTGCGGGGCTTTCGCCGTCCGTGAGGAGCCAACATCGCTCCAGCATCATAACTAGCATCCACAGTTCCCATTAGGTTCACACTCTCGGGCTTTTGAGAAGCGTGTAAGGGCACGTAGCCACACCGTCACGAGTATTCTGATCAAGTGTAGAAATCAACACAAGTGACTGTCCTCATCAGCAGAGACCCTCCCTTCGAGTACCACGGGACGCGGTGACGACGGACGAGCGTCCGGCACAAAGCAGGAGTTCGCTTCCAGAAGGAAACAAACATTTCAATGTCCCACAGCCCACAGGAAACGTCCAAGTCCCTGATCACAAGCCAGGAAGGGCGCCTCGGTCAGATCTACCCGAGGCCTCTCCAGGGAGAACACAGACTTTCAGGAAACCATCAGGGCTCCGGCCCCTGTGGCTGCAGCCGCTGGGGTGGGGCCCTCCGCCCCTCCCGGGCCCCAGCTCCCCCACCCCCCTTGCTACCGTCGGAGAGGGTCCACACGGAGCAGGGAAATCAGTACAGGGCCAAGTCTGCAGGCTTCCTACGAGCGCCCAGAGGCTATCTTGAGAGAGAGAGGATGAATTAATCCAAGGATGAGCGGACTCCGTCTGGGCCAAATGCTTTATTCAGAATTGTGCAGACCATCCCTAACCTGGGGCCACAGCTGACCTTCCATACGAAGAGCAGAACTCAAGGCGGCACGGAGAAAGGCCAGAAGGCCAGCCTTCGGACCGCTTTCGGGCTCACAAAACACCCCTTTCAGCCCACATCCAAGCTCTCGTACAAACAGATCCACTTCCTTTTGTTTTAAAAAAATGATCAATGTTCATCTTTCAATTTTTTTAATGATTTTTTTAAAAGTTTATTTATTTCGAGAGAGCGAGAGAGCGAATGCACGAGCAAGGGAGGGGCGGAGAGAGAGGGAGGGAAAGAGAGAGAGGGAGGGAAAGAGGGAGAGAGAGAATCCCAAGCAGGCTCTGCGCTGCGAGCACAGAGCCTCATGCAGGCCTCGAACTCGCAAGCCGTGAGATGGTGACCTGAGCCGAAGCTGGACGCTTAACCGACTGAGCCGCCCAGGCGCCCCAAACAAATCCACCTCTTTTCTGTATCACTGGCTAGTAATTCCTCGGGTGTTTGTGGAACGTCCACTAGGAAACCCCAGCCCCAAGAGGCACGTGACACTGACAAATTCTCTACGGGCTACAAGCAAGTTGTATCTGCACAGTAAAGTCTCGACCATTCTCATTTCTTCTCTCTCCATAATTAAGAGTTTGCGTGGTTCTAAATGAGGAAGACAAGGTAAGAAAGGGTAACCGAGGAGAAATCGCAGGAAGCTGAAGAACAACACAAAGCAGAGGCTAACGGTGGCACTGGCTGTGGTGGGGGAAGGAAATATGCTGGGAGATGCCCCTGAGCTCAGGGCCCCCGAGAGACCGTGGTTCCCCCAGTCCTCGTCCCTGTACCCCCCCACTTTCTTTTTCTTCACTGCATTTATCAGTGTCTGGAAAATTACTTATTAGTTTCCTTGCCCATTTAAAAAAATTTTCTTTTTCTTATTTTTAGAGAGAGAGAGAGGGCACACGTGAGCCAGGGAGAGGGGCGGAGGGAGGGAGAGAGAATCTTCAGCAGGCTCCACACTAAGGGCTCAATCCCATGATCCTGGGGTGACGACCCGGGCCGAAATCAAGAGTCAGACGCTCAACCTGCCGAGCCACCCGGGCGCTCCTTCTCTGCCTATTTTATTGTCCCCACCTTCCTAACTAGCACCCAAACTCCATTTGGCAATGTGTCACTTACTCTTGTAACTCGAGAAGCCGGAACGCTATCCGGCATAAGGCAGATGCTTAACAAATATTGTTAACTGAATTGAACGCACCGCAGCTGCCCGGAGAACCAGAGGAAACAGGTTTCTAGCCCAGTTACGCACATGCTCTGAGCTCAAAGATGCCTATGACCTACAGGGGGCTGGTAAATATCAGGATACAGTGTAGATTCCTTGAATTTTGTCCTGGCGCAAAGCCAAAATGGGCTCCTTCTCATGCCATCTCTTGCTGAAGTCCCAGAAGGCCCGGCTGGGGTAACTTTATTCACTGCTGAGGTCTTGTGAGAAAGACTTACGGTTATCACGGGCTACACGTCTACATTTTCAAAAATGGGCTTTGGGTAAGGACTTGACGTGAGCTCCGTCGTTCCCCAGGATCGGGCGTCTCAAAGGTCGACCAAGGAGCCACTGTTTTTATGTATGAAATTTTCAAAGATCTCTATTTGATTAAAAATAATTTTTGTGCGTGTCTAAATGGTTTGTTAAATGGCAATCTGCTTTTAACCAAGTATGTAACAAACTACGACACGGATCAGGGTGCCCGGGTGGCTCGGTCGGTTAAGAGTCCGTCTTCGGCTCAGGTCACGATCTCACAGTCAGTGTGAGTCCCCCATCGAGCTCCATGCGGACGGTGTGGAGGCTGCTTCGAATTCTCTCTCTTCCCCGCCCTCTCTCTACTCCTTCCCCCACTTGCACTCTCTCAAAATAGTTAAACCTAAAAAAAGAGTAGAATGTTTAAAAAAACAAACGAACAAGCAAAAACCACTGCGCCGACCATCGCAAAAGCACTCAATTCAGGGGGCGCCTGGGTAGCTCAGTCGGTTGAGCATCCGACTTCAGCTCAGGTCACGACCTCACGGTGAGTGAGTTCGAGCCCTTGCATCAGGCTTGCTGCTGACAGTGCAAGAGCCTGCTTGGGGTCCTCTGTCCCCCTCTCTCTCTGCCCCGCCCCCAAATATATAAAACATTAAAAAAAAAAACCCAAAAACAAAAGCACTCAATTCAGTTCAGTGGACATCACTCAGAGGTTACCGTCTGCCAACTAGTGTGCTGGGTGAGACCCTGTGAGACCCGGCGGGGATGGCCCGGCAGATGACTCAGGGCCACGTGTGGCTGGATGAAACGTGGGCCGTGCCACACAGCACAGGCTGCAGAGATTTCAGTATAACAGAGAATCTGGAAGGTCTGATAAAGTTTGTTTCAGAGAAAACTTCTACTTAAGCGGGTTTTACTTTCGAAAGAGGGTTTCCAAGTTTCCACTACTTACGGCCTCCATCAAGCCTTTCAAAGACGGAGTCTTAAGCATCAGGGCATCGAAGACTTCCTCTGACTCCTTCCGCACATACAGCAGCACTAATTCCCAGCCAGGAGTACAGCAGCGGGGAGAGAGAAAGGACGCGGTTATTCATATGAGCCAAATAAGAGACTCTGGAGAGCGGTTGAAATCAAAAGAGGCATCTGCATCAGGAACGGTAAACATGAACCCAAATCGACTCCATCTTGAGGAACATGGCTCTCAGCTTCTTGCAACTCTGCTGGAAGCCCAAGCTTCAAGCCAAGAGCTGGCCTGATGGAAGAATGCTTGAGAAAGTCAAGCCAGACAGGGTTGGTTTGAGCAATTCATGCTCTTGACAGAGTCAGAATTCCCTTCTACCTGAAAGCTCCCACAAGAAATGTGAACCAACGCACCTCTCTTTGGTTCTTCCACCCGAGTCAGCTTAGCGGGAGTTGGAATGGCAAAGTCATCCTCTGATCCGTACGGACCCCTTTTCAAGTTAGACCTGCGGGCAGTCCAAACGAGGCGATCAGTGACGCCGACTGAAAACATCGCTTGCGGGAACAAAAGAGAGATTTAGGGTACGTCACCGAAGTTTAGATTTAACACGACCTTGGTTCTTTGCCTGGTCCAGCTTCCTCAGTCTGTGGATGAAAACCTGAGGCCCAAGGGAAGACAGTGACCGAACCAGCTCACACAACTCAATGGCAGAGCTGGGACTACACTCAGGTCACCTGCCAGACACCCTCCACTGCTCTCACACTAGATCAAGCTGCCTTCTCAGGAACGCAGGGCTTCTTCTCAGGAAACATTTTATGGAGGAGGTAGGACCTGAGATACGTACGTCAAGGTGCTAACAGAGGAGAGAACACGTCAACCGAGGGGGGAAGGGTAGCCACAGAGCCGGGCTGGCTAAGATACGATGCCCTGCAGGAAGACAAATCCAGAAGGCTGGACTCTACTATGGAATGCCTTGATCATCTGGCTATAGGAATTTCCGACTTAATGCTGCAGGCATTTAGGGAATCTCTCAAAGGTTCGTGAGACGAGAATGCTGTACTCAAAGCGTGTGTGTGGTGGAGACTGGAGGGGATTCCGGGACCCGCAGCAGAACCTGGGAGGGGACCGTGGAGACCATCACAGCATAAAATCCCAAAGGGTCAGAATACAGTAGTGTCTGTGCAAAGAAAGAGGGGAAGGAGACACCGCTGAGGACTGAGTGGTTCCGAGGCTCAGTCACAGGGTGCAAGTTCTACGCCGTGAGGGAGGTCAGTGGGGGCGAGCGGGGAAACAGTCCCGTAACTGGAAGTGAAGAAAGGGAGTGCTTGGTTTTGAGCAGAACGACACTTCAAGCACAGGGATTGGGCCTTAAAATACTCAGCGTGTCCGTCTCAGTTGCCGGCACATCCAGACCTCCCCTGAGAGCACACGAGGAGTTAGAGGCAGTGGAGGACTGGCCTTCGGACAAAAAGGCTCCATAGGCAACGTGGGTCTGAAGGGGGAGCCCGGAAGAGGGGACCGGCCCCTCAACATGGTAGAGCGCTGAGGAGGGGGTCTGGGGGCGCGGGCAGTCAGGACCCGAGCGGACCAAGGAGGGCGCCCGTGTGCTGGGGGAGGGGGGTGACGACAACGGCGCGAGAGTCAGGAGCACACCCAGGGCCGGGCTCCCTCTGGAGAAGGAGCAGGTTCTCAAGCTGGGAAGGGAAAACACAAGCCCCTGGAAGACATCGTGCCTGAAGGCGCGAGGAAGGCGCTCCAGGAGCTGGGGGCAGGGTCACGTCAGGGGACCCAGGGGCGGCTTGAAGGGGTCCGCCGACCTACTGCGACAATGCGAGCAAGTAAATGACGTGCGACTTGTTGAATAAAGTGGGAAACCAGGAGCCCGTACCGATATAAAGAAAAAAATGAGTAAATTCAAAGTCTGATGAGGAATGAGATCTTTAACAGCCACAAAGCACCTCCCCACAAACCACTGACTACAAAATAGCTTCGCGGGGGAGAAGCCTGGCAGACGCGGCCTTGATCCAGTGATCCGAGTGAACAGCACGAGCAGGGGGTAACACGGAAACTATGCCACCTGACAGGACGCACAGAGGATGCACCATTATGTCTGCGAAATTCCTGCCGAGGTGCAGAGTCCTCTGAATCTAATCATGAGAAAACAACGAACAAACCCAAACTGAAGGACATTCTAAGCAACGGGTTTCTAATCTTCAGAAGTAGTGGGTCAGGAAAGTCAAGGAGAGACTGGACTGTCTGAGGCTGAAGGAGACAACTGAATACACGGGGTCGGAATCGGATCCTTTTACAACCGGCAAAACTCGAATGGGGAACGAGGACTGGCTGGGACTAATGTCTTGTTAATATCCCGACTCTGTTATGTGGGAGACTGTCCTCGTTTGCAAGAAATACACAAGTGTTTAGGAATGGTGGGTCACCGAGTTTGCAAAGGACTCAGGAAAAAATTAGTACTTTGTATTATACTTGCAATTTTTCTGTAAGTTTGAGATTGTTTACAGATAAAAAGAACCTGTTAAATAAAACAGGGGCACCCGGCTGGCTCAGTGGGTTAAGCATCCAACTTTGGCTCAGGTCATGATCTCGAGGTTTGTGAGTTCGAGCCCCGCAGCGCAGAGCCCGCTTTGGATCCCCGTCCCCCCCCTTCTTTGTCCCTCCCCTGCTCATGCTCTCTCTTCCTCTCTCAAAAATAAACAAACATTTAAACAAAATAAAACAAAACAGAAGCCTTACCCTTCACCCTCCAGTTCTTCTGAGGCCAGAGGAAGGACCTAAAACCAAAAAAATAGACAGCTTTTCAAGTATATGCTCAAACTATTTCAGACCATTAAGTGACTTATTCCTAAAATGAAAATAATTTTGAATTTGACCAACCTCGTCCACCATCCTTTAGCCTTATTTTTCAATTACCAGATTCTTACAGGTATCTTGAACTCCTCTAAGCCAGCGGCTGGGAAACTGTGGCCCACGAGCCGAGTCTGGCCCAATGCCTGTTTATATAAATAAAGTACGTAGCGGCAAACAGCCACACTCAGTCACTGGCATGCTGTTTATGGCTGTTTTGGCACTACAATGGCAGAGCTGAACAGTCACGTCAGACACTGTGCAACCCCAAAAGCCTGCAATATTTACTATTGGAGCCTTTACAGAGAAAGTTGGCTGACCCCCTGCTCACCAGAAGCTTCTCATTAGAAACTGGATACACCGGCAATGCCCCCCACCCCCACCCCAGAACTCTAACTAAAGTCATGAGCCCAGAGAAATCTGGGCACCAAGTGCACGGCAGGGTCTCTTCTGCATACTTTTTTGAGCTCTGCACAGAAAGCAGGCTCCACTCTATGCAAGCTGTTATCTCTACGAGGCTTCTGCTCAAAGCAGGGTGTGGCTAGTTTCACATCAGTTGCCAAGGTCCGGTGACCCATGTGCCGACTGCGATTCAGTAACCAAAACCACGAAAAGAGCCTTTGGGCGTTCTTTCTGCCCTCAGGGCCTCTACCCTAGGGACTCCTCTGGCTTTTCCCTCCTGCCCAGAACCACACGAGTTAAATCCACAAGATCACAGACTCAGACTTCAAATTATGTTACTATTCCGGCATCTTTAAATGAACAAAGATACAAATACGCACGTACAGAGTGAAGCTGCCGCTGACGGGCTTGGTCCCGCATTTCTGTCAACAGTGCTTACACACACTTCCCAACTGAATGTTCCAGACAGCTGACCCGTAACACTGGTCAAACCTCGCTAAATTTTGGCCTCTGTTTACAACGAACGCCAAAGCCCTTCTCTGTGTCGAGTCTTAGTTCCTCACCACCGCCCCGGGATCCGGGATCCTGGTTACTTACGTGAGTTCCCCGCTGAAGGTTGGCAAAGTGCACATCGGGAATGAAAAGGACAGGCTGAGTGTCCAGATCAACAAAGGGTTTGAAAACCGTGATATCCATTCGTTTGTGAGAGGGAAGCAGTGGCACTTTGACGTCGGAAACTGAAAAAGAAAAAAAAAAACACAAAACGCGGACACCCTGGTCAACAGCTTATATACACAGACTAGATACAGGCCACAGAGCACTTTGCTCAGATTTAAGAAACTTAAACTGCAGCACTATATAAGGTACAGGTCACGTTGCCTAAACAAAGAAGAAAAGCACGGTTTATGTGAAGAAATGTGTTGCTTGTATTCATACTACAATCAATTGAACGTCTTACCAAAATCAGAGAAAAGGCTATTTTTAAATATAGACAGACACAGAAAGAAAATTTGAAGCAGCATGTTTAATTTCTGTCTGAAAGGCTAAAGCTTAAAACTGCATACACATAACTCAGAAGTAATTTCACCTTAGCTATCCTGATCAAACAGCTGACATTCTAACAGCAATGCACTCTGGTCTTTCAGAGCCCACCGCACCTTTAGACCTCCAACTTGACCTCAGAACTTAACCTTAGAGAAGCTCAAAATAAGTATGACTGTCTAGGTTTTTTATTTATTCAATTGTAGACTCCGTTTTCCCCTGTCATCTGCTCTGCAGTGCTCGGTGATGAGCCCTCCTGGGCGTCTGTACGTGGATGCCGGTCGGGGGGCCTGACCAATGTGCTACGGGGCAAAGGTCTGCTGAGCCAGACAGACTGTTCAGAGACCAGGTGCTAGCGGCCCACATACTGCCGATGGGACACTACTGCCACAGAGCAGCATTTTCTTTCCCTTGTAGTTGAGAGATACAGGATTTTGTGAATATGAACACTGGTTACATGGGAGGAAGGAAGGAAGGAAGGAAGGAAGGGAGGAAGGGAGGGAGGAAGGGAGGAAGGGAGGGAGGGAGGGGGAAGGGAAGGAGGAAGGAAGGAAGGGAAGGAAGGAAGGAAGGAAGGGAGGAAGGAAGAAAGGGAGGGAGGAAGGAAAGAAGGAAGGAAGGAAGGGAGGAAGGAAGAAAGGGAGGGAGGGAGGAAGGAAGGAAGACAGAAAGAAAGAAAGAAAGAAAGAAAGAAAGAAAGAAAGACTGAAAGCAAGCAAGCCTTTCCAGTGAAATGTCCAAACAGGAGCGCTACAGATTCTAAAATGTTAGAATACTGTATATAGGAAAACGACACTCATTCAGGAGTAAGACGTCCTGAATTCTCAAGGGCATTAGCATTATTCTTCAAAATCTAGACAAGTCCCAATTTTATCATCAGCTATTCAGATAGAATATGTGTTATTTTTCAGGACTGAAATCAGCAACCCGAACTAAAACTAACAGCCAAAATAGTCTGAACTCTGGAAAAACTCAAGAATCCTTTCCCGTAGTTCCGCGAGAAAATCCCTTAGTTCGGCCATTCGGCTGGTTTTATAACTGGTAAAGGAAGCAATGCTACCACTTCCCAGTACTAAGCATCCACGATTATATGTTCTGCTTGAAAACACAGTGGCCATTCTGAATGCAAAAGGTCTGAAACACTTGGCAGAAACATTTCTACTTACAGGCATTCAACTGGGAGCTGGGGTCAGTACACTTGCCTTTTCTTTTGCTTTGCTTTCGTTCTTCATCCCTGATTTTCCTTTCAGCTCCCTACAGGTCAAGAGAAGACAAGGCACGATTCTTTATCTGATCCTCTTTAAAATATTGAACCCTAATCTGACTAATGGGGAAAAAAAATCTCTGGAGATGAACGCTATTATTTATTATATTCATGGAGCTTATAGCGGTTTCCTCTAAAAAGCCTGTTCTTAAAACCATGCGTAACTATGTGAAACCATGGGGAAACAACATTTACTTAAAAAACCAATAAACAAAGCAAAATCCCCTCCACAATGCATGTGGTCAGGTTAAATGAAAAGCTGAGAAAATCTGCTAATGTACCACATTGCCTTCAAGAACATCAGAGACCGTTCCCATTGTCTGGCAGACAAGCTGACCCCTGCTTCGAGTGTACGTCCCTACGTGGGCAATGACATCACTGAAAGCTGGGATCCTGTCCAAGGACCTGGCATCAACCGAATGACAGATCTGACTGCTGTAACTCACAAGCGCAAGGATTTAACTAGAAATCTGCATCATCACTTCAAAGAGAAAAAGTGGACTCGTCGTCCGATAGAGGGAGCATATGTACACGCCGTGTATCGATTATATGAACGGCGGTGCCATGCAGTTGAACCCGCAAAAATAAAAAACCGTGTTACTAACAAACATGACCTGAAATTAAGCAAGTCCGTATAATAAAAAACACAACTACTAATTAATCATTTGACTTCATCTGGTAGCATTTATTTCTGGGTGGCATAGGTTTCTTTACAAAGTCACCCAGTTAAATATGAACAAGTAGCTTATTTTTCTGAAAATAAATTCCCTGACGGCAAAGAGAGGCAATAAAAATCATCCCACGGATCTTGGCACCATTATATAATAAAACCGAGTTTAAAAAACCAAACACAAACCCCCTCCTGACTCTTCTAGAAGGTGCTAATATACTAACATATTGGTAAACACACAACCTACTTTTAGAAACATTGTCATGTGATGCTGATCCAGCACCACCTTCTCGACATGGACACACAGGTAAGTAAGTCTGCTCTCCCCCCACCGTTGTACAGAGTTGGTCTGTGTCTCTCTCGGTCCCTTCCAACAGTTTAACAATAGCTCCATTCTGATGATAAATTACACTTCCCAAATGGTGGTTTTAAAACAATGGGACGTCTCCTCCCATAGTTATCAGATACCTCCATGAAGAATACGGGACTTCTGGGGCGCCTGGGTGGCTCAGTCGGTTGAGTGTCCGACTTCAGCTTGGGTCATGATCTCACAGTCTGTGGGTTCGAGCCCCGCGTCAGGCTCTGTGCTGACAGCTCAGAGCCTGGAGCCTGTTTCGGATTCTGTGTCTCCCTCTCTCTCTCTCTCCCCTGCTCGTGCTCTGTCTCTATCTCTCAAAAATAAACAAACGTAAAGAAAAAACTAAAAAAAAAAAAAAGAATACGGGACTTCCCCTTCCACTCAAGGTGGGTGCCTCACAGATCATTTACCCTCTACCCTGAACAGAAAAAAGATGGCTGCACACAGCAAGGATTTTTAAGGCCTGGGCTACCAGGCAACAAAGAGCAGGGCTCCCTGAAACGGGAAACCAGCAAGACGAGACCTCCAGGTGCGGACTGCCTTCACAACTCCCGGGCTGCAGCACAGGGAGGGGCGTCCACAGGTGGGCCCTGTCTAGGTTCCCTGGGTCGAGACAGAGTTGAAAATCCAGACAGATCAAGGAAGCAGGACAAAGTAGCAAAGGGAAAGAGTTACCCCAGGAAGGACTCCAGAGATCTGTGGAGGGTCCCCTCAAGTAGTCAGCAGAATACTGAGATAAATGGGTGTTATTATGAAAGTTACCCAAGGGTGGGGGGAAAGCCCTCAGTAAAGACGAGAAAACAGTGCCCGAAACTCACTGAAAATAGTGCCTGTTCCCGCCAGTCAGACTGGAGAAACTTAAAATTCACAGGGCAGTGGGTAGAACAGTCAGGAAATAAGTAGCTGACAGTGAGCACTGTTCCTGACCCACCTATCAAATCGTAACGGTGAGACCTGCAGGGGATCAAAATGTTTCCAAGTAACTTTACCTGCTCTCAGGACAAAGCTTGAGAAGATTCAGAGGATTACAAAACCATGCAGCACCTGACAAGATAAAGCTCACAATGTCTGGTGTCCAGTGAGATGGCCAGGCACGTAAGGAAGCAGGGAAACGTGACCGTCTGAGGAGGACAGCAAACCACTGAAAGCACCCAAAACGGACACAGAATTCGGGCAAGGACATTAACATGGTTACTATAACTGCATTCCGTATGTCCAAAAAGTCAGTGAAAAAACAACATATGGAGATATGAAAGATGTAAAACAGATCCAAACTGATCTTCCAGAGACGATAACTACAACGTCTTGAGATGAAAAACACACTGGATGGGATTAGGAGCAGGTCAGACAAGGCAAAGGCAAAGAGTGATGAACTTTACTTAGGACATTAGCACGGAAACTATGCAAAACGAATCAGAGACAGAAAGTCATCCTAGAAAATGAAAAGAGCACGAGTGAGCTGTGGGACTTTAAGGAGCTGTACACGTACGTGTGCAACTGGCATTCTCAAAGAAGGACACAAGAACAAACATATCTGAAGAAACAATGGCTGGAAGTTTTTTCAAATGGATGAAGACTATAAACACACAGATCCAAGAAGCTCAACAAACTCGAAGTACAAGAAATGTAAAGAAACACATCAAATTGTTCAAAACCAGTAAGAAGAGAAAAATCTAAAAAGGGTCACAGAAAAATAGGCACATTGAACAAAGATACCGATGAGAGCAGATTTCTCATTGGAAATGTAAGCCTGACAACAACAGAGTCATGTCTTTCAAGCACTGAAGGAAAAAGCAGGCAACCAGAATTTTATACCCAGCAAAAGGAGCTTTCAAGATCAGAGGTGAGGGGCGCCCGCATGGCTCAGTTGGTTAAGTACCCGACTTCAGTTCAGGTCACAGTCTCACAATTTGTGAGCTCAAGCCCCACTTCAGGCTTTGCACGGACAGTGTGGAGCCTGCGTGGGATTCTCTCTCTCTGCCCCTCGCTCACTCATGCCCTCTGTCTCTCTCAAAAAATAAAAACCAGAGGTGAAACACTTTTCATACGTACGAAAGCTGGAAGGTTCATCACAGACTCTGCAAGAAATGTTAAAGGAAGTCCTATGGCATTACAGGAAGCCATTTAAGTTCACGCTGTTTCGCTCTCTCACACAACAACTGAAGAGACTGATCTTGGGCAATCACCTCAGGCCATGACCTAAAAAGTTGATGTATGACATCTGTTCCTGGTTACAGCTACGGTGAGTATCACTCTGATGAAGAAAACTATCTGTAGGAAATAAATGTCAATGATGTTTTTCTCTGTATGGATAAACTACGGATATATATATATATATATATATATATATATATATATATATACAAGCTTGTAGAAAGAGAAGCTGTCAAATTTTCAAGGGTTAGAGATCCAATTCCTGTTCCTGTTTTGTCTGAAAAGCTGCTAAATCACTGCTGCTTCTGAAATAACAGAAAATCCCATTCATCAAACCAGTTGAGCAATTCATAATAAAGTACTAAGAAAACCTTCTTCTTAGGAGAGAAAAACAACGCAAGTACCTCTGCAGGATACGAAAGAGGTCTTATTTCCAGTTTCTTACTGCAGATGTAGACCAGATTCATAGAATGTGAGAGTTTTAAGAACCAGCAGAGAAAAATGAATTCACAGGCACCAAACAATAGGTGAGTAAAATCTTAGAAAGGCGGGAATCAGGGAGGCAGGCGGGATATTCCACGGAGAAGAGGCAGCACGAGATGATGCAGAACAGCAGAAGCGGGTGCCTGGGTGGCTCAGTCAGTTGAGGGTCTGACTCTAGCTCAGGTCATGATCTCACGGTTCATGAGTTCGAGCCCCACACTGGGCTCTCTGCTGTGAGCTCGGAGCCTGCTTTGGATCCTCTGTCCACCCCCCTCTCTGCCCCTCCCTGTTTGTGCTCTCTCGAAAATAAATAAAACATGCAAAAGAAAAAACAGCAGAAGCAATTACGACCATAAGGGGCAACAGCAGTTACAACAAGATACACAAGAATCAAGGGGTGAGGTCATAGAGGAGTTTCATGTGGTTGAAAGATTCAAGGACTTCAAAAATTAACACACAGCAATGCATATTTTCTTCCCATGCAGGATTTTATAGCAACCCTGAGCTCTGAGGTAGAATCTGGGGATGAAAACTGTGTGTAAATCACCTCCCACGTCCCTCAGATACCTTGCAATTAAATGACACTTCCTACCACTGCTATGTGCCATAAGGGAGGCAAAGGGGAAAGGAGACCAACAATTTTCATCCCCGTGGAGATCTCTGCTCCAGCAAAAGGGAAAAATTGGTCATTTTAGGGGTCTTACAAAGACAGCATATGCAGGAAGGCTGAAGGTATCCGGGCATTCAGACAGGCCACACAAAGCACTGCTAGGTACAGACGCGTAGTTTCTAACTACAGCTTTGTGTGATCTCCTTTTACCCAAATGGTACGGAGCTTACACACAAGTAATGGGAAAAAAAGAAAATAGTGACCGGCCTACACAGTGGCCATGCTATCCAAGACCTTGGATAATATGCTCCTACCCCACGTGATCTAAATGAACCGGTGAGTAGGCAAGCAGCAACTCCAGAAGATGAAATCATGTGTTGTCCCAAACCACGCTCAATGTTGCAACTCTGAAGAAAAGTTGTACATTGGCACACATGTACACAGCAAAAGAACCGGTTTCTAATCTTTGTACAACCACCGATTAACAAAATATCTTTGTAGGGGCACCTGAGCAGCTGAGTCATTTAAGCATCCAACTCTTGATTTCGGCTCAGGTCATGATCTCACAGTTTGTGAGATTGAGCCCCTTCACGCTTAGCTTAGAACCTGCTTAAGATTCTCTCTCTCCCTCTGCCCCTCTCCCCTGCTCACGCTCTCTCAAAAAAGAAAGAAAGAAAGAAAAAGAAAGAAAGAAAGAAAGGAAGGAAGAAAGAATAAAGAAAGAAAGGAAAACCTGCACATCAAAGGAAATAATCCACAAAACTAAAAATTTAGCAACCTATGGAATGGGAGAAGATATTTGCAAATGACACCTCTGATAAAGGGCTAGTATCCAAAATCTATAAAGAACTTCTCAAACTCAACATCCCCAAAATAAATCATCCACTTAAGAAACGGGCAGAAGACATGAAGATATTTTTCCAAAGAAGACATACAAATGGCTAACAGACACATGACAAAATGCTCGATATCACACATCATTAGAGATATACAAATCAAACCCACAATGAGATACCACCTCACACCCATCAGAATGCCGAAAGTTAACAATTCAGGAAACAACAGAAGTTGGCAAGGATGCGGAGGAAGGGGAACCCTCTTACACTGTTGGTGGGAACGCAAACTGGTGCAGCCACTCTGGAAAACGGTGTGGAGGTCCCTCAGAAAGTTAAAGACAGAACTATCCTATGACCCAGCAATTGCACTAGTAGGTATTCACCCATAGGATACAGAAATACAGATTTAAAGGGGCACAGGCACCCCGATATTTATAACAGCATTATCAACAGCCAAACTATGGAATGAGTTCAAATGTCCATCGACTGATGAACGGAAAATGTAGCAGGTGCGCGCGCGCGCGCACACACACACACACACACACACACACACACTGGAATATTACTCAGCCATCAAAAAGAATGAAATCTGTCGGGGCGCCTGGGTGGCTCAGTCGGTTGAGTGTCCGACTTCGGCTCAGGTCATGATCTCACGGTCTGTGGGTTTGAGCCCCGCGTTGGGCTCTGTGCTGACAGCTCAGAGCCTGGAGCCTGCTTCCGATCCTGTGTCTCCCTCTCTCTCTGCCCTTCCCCCGCTCTCACTTTGTCTCACTCTCTCAAAAATAAATAAATGTAAAAAAAATTTTTTTTCAAAAAGAATGAAATCCTGCCATTTCCAACGACATGGATAGAACTAGAGTGTATTATGCTAAGCAAAGTAAATCGTGGAATTTAGGAAACAAAACAGATGAACATAGGGGAAGGGAAGGAAAAAGAAAAGAAGAGAAAAACAGAGAGGGACAAGGTGCCTTGGTGGCTCAGTTGGTTAAGCACCAGCCCTTGATTTGAGCTCAGGTCACGATCTCATGACTGGTGGGATAGAGCCCCACGTTGGGCTCCGCACTGACAGCATGGAGCCTGCTTTGGATGCTCTCTCTCCCTCTCTCTGCCCTTCCCCTGCTCACTTTCTCTCTCTCAAAATAAGTAAACTGAAAAGAAAAGAGAGAGAGGCAAACCATAAGAGACTCTTAACCATAGAGAACAAACTGAGGGTTGCCGGAGAGAGGAGGGTTGGGGGATGAGCCAGATGGGTGATGGGCGTTAAGGAGGCCACTTGCTGTGATGAGCAGAATCACTAAATTCTACTCCTGAGACCAATACTACACTAGATGTTAACTAACTTGAGTTTCTTTTTTTTTTTCAAGTAGACTTCACACCCAGCGCAGAGCCCGATGTGGGGCTTGAACTCATGACTGTGAGATCAAGACCTGAGCTGAGATCCAGTCGGACACTTAACCGACTGAGCCACCCAGGTGCCTCTGACTGGAATTTAAATAAAATCTTGGAAAGAAAAAACAAAACAAAACAAACCCAAATTCGTTTAAGATCATGAATCGATACTGTTCCTTCTCTGAGAAACTGCTTGTATTTTTACCATCTGACATGGAAAATTCCAGTTCATTCTAACTCATGCTGACATGGTCTAATACAGATATTCTAAGGGTGATCCATGGACCAGGATAAGTCCACAAACTATATGGTCCCAGAATGATACATCAGAAAGAGAGTAAGCACTTGGGAAACAACTAGAATAATTTTAAGTCTGTTGAATAATAAAAAATCGGGGCTTATAGTTTGTAGGCTTTGGACACCTCTTTAGGTTTTCTTTTGCCTGATAAAAGGAATGCAGTATGAAGGAAAGAAATTTGCCTTGGGGTCAGAAATCCCAGCTCCACACTTGATGTGACTCGTCATTTGTAAAAGGGAGCATACACGGAAGGGCTGTGGTGGGCAGACTAACAGCTCCTCAAAGATGTAAACAGCCAAATCCTCAGAACCTATGAATATGTCAGCTTGCACAGCAAAGGAGACATTAGGTTGCTAATCGGCTGACGCTGAGAAAAGGGTGAGTGTCCGAGATCGTCTGTGTCAGCCCAGTATAATCACAGGGTCCTTAAAAACAGAAGAACCAGACAAGGAGATGTGACGACGGAAGCAGTGTCAGAGGGATGTGATGTGAGTCTCCCGGCTTTGAAGGGGGAAGGGACCACCAGCCAAGGAATGCGGGTGCCTCTAGAAGACAGAAAGGCAAGGAAACAGATTCTCCCGTAGAGACTCCAGAAAGAGATACAACCTTCTAACAGCTCGATTTGTGCCCAGCGAGATCTGCGTCCGACTTCTGGCCTATGGAACCGTGAAATCACAAATGTGTGCTGGGGGCGCCTGGGTGGCTCAGCTGGTTAAGTGTCCGACTCTTGGCGCCCACAACCCTGGGATCATGCCCTGAGCCAAATCAAGAGTTGGACGCTCAACTGACCGAGCCACCCAGGGGCCCGCCTTCTAAGAATCTTAACAACAGAGAGGGTCGGTTGGTTGGTTTACAGGCTAAAAAGAGGGGATGGCAAAGGATGCGGCCCACGATTTTCTGAGAGGGAAAAGTCACAGCCGTCTTCAGTCTTAGTTCAATGGAGCGCTCACTTCTCTATGGCCAACACACAGGTCCCGAGCAGAGCGCGGTCTGCAATCTTCAACGCCCAGCGGGCCTCACCGCGGCTCCCGGGATCTCATCCAGCCCAGCCCACGGCTCCGCACCTGACAAAAGTGATCGTTGCCTCTCCAGAGAAAAGAAATGATGCCGAGATCGATTGGGCCTATACTTTCTCTTTTTGCCTCCTTGCTGCCGTGCAGAAGAACCTGAATCTCACCTTCTCCTGCTTCAGCCCGCTGGCTGGCGACTTACCAAAGGGCCTGGAGCGGGGGTGAGCCAGTTAAAGGACAGCCCTTTCCGGTTATCCGCACGGAGTCCACAGACACCAAGTTCAAGAACTCCAGCGCGGCAGCCGCTGTCTACAAGTCCAGTAAGCTGGGCGCCGCCTACGACCGAGCTCATGGCTCCTACGCGCACCGCCTGACTCTACCGACACGCCCAACAAAACGTACTCACTGGACCTTCTAGTGTTTCAGTTAAAATGAGATTTTTTTCCCTCCCCGATATAATGTGTCTTTGCATAGCTATCACAATACTTTCTCATTTAAAATAGGCTACTTAGTATTGTTAGCAATACGTTTACATCAGCCTTAAATATCACGAGGACCTTGGTCATTTTCTGGCAGAAAGAGTCAAACTCACACGCTTCATTCTAAGGGTCCCTACCCAATCTGACAATCTTACCTTGTCACAGAAGACTTTTATCTGGCAGTACGCCCGGTGCACAGGCTTGTTGCTACGGTTGTTATAACTATAGGTGTCAATTTGAATGTTAAGAGGCAACCCCTTCACGCCTTTCTGAGAAGAGAAATCTGTGCTTAAGCAGTTCACAGAGATGAAAACCTGCAGAGGGAAAAAACGGCATTGTAAGTAATAGGCACCAACAGTCAACCTTAGCAGAGCTTGTAAGAATACTAACATCACTGAAATCACTTAAATATGTTCTAAATGAGAGCTCAGCTGCTCACTTAAAACTTTTTAAAATAAAGGGTCTATTTTAAAACTACTTTTGGTCAGAGGAATGGCAGACCTTAAGGGAAAAAAACAGACAGCAGCTTTGAACTCCTGTCTATTTTCCCTTCCAGGATATTTGCTTAGCATCATACCGTGGAAGAGGCTGGATGTCTTTCTTGATGTCATTTTTAAATATGACCGATAGCCCACGTTCTCTAGGCAGCTGGTCTGGAGCTCGGTACCAACTGAGAATCTGCCCGTGTCGTGTCTACACCACCTCCGATGGCCTGTAGTTCCCTATACATGTCCTAATATTTGGGAATTTATGAGGTCAGTGAATCACACTATTAAAGCGGCACTGGAGGTTGTTGCTTAGGAGAGACTCAAGTGAATCTTGGTACACCGAAAGAACGTGCTCCATTTCCCTCTTTTGGTGTGTGATACGGGTTTTAACCTCTCATACGCGGTCACGATGCATTCGAGCTCCCTTTCAGTTTTAGAATTTGTATCTGGTGCGTGAGCACCACACAGTGGATACTACTGGAATTACAGTTTTAAAAATCGGCGCCTTTCAAAGACCCGAGACCCTTAGGCTGGACTCCTTCCAGTCCAGGGGCCAACAACTCCCCAGCCCTAACACCACGAACAGATCTACCACAACAGCGCAGGGTGCCACTGGCTGAACCAAGACCCGGACAGGGAGAAGTTTAAGCCAGAAGGGGGGGGGGGGGGCTCTGAGAATGCAGATACAAGAGAAGGGGGAGGGAAGGGTAAGGAGAAAAAAGATTGTAACAGTAACGGTGAAGATCTCACCGCTCTCTAGAAGGTTTGCAAATGCCGAAACAGGAGTTTTATTCTTGTTCTAGTCTATACATTATTTTCAAGAAGGAAAAGACCAAAACGCCCGAAAAAGACTGAGAACTTGTCCACATTAACAGACTGAAAAGTCGTCTCTCATTCTGTCCCTCAGACCAGGCTATTTACCGTCCCCAAAACACACCTCGAACGTCCATTCCTGCCTCACATCTCTGTCCTTGTCCCTCCTCCTCCTGTGTCCCTCTGTCCCAGTCCGAGCCACCTCCACAGCTCCTCCCTGTGTCTCCCTCCACCTCTGCAGGCACGTGGGCTCCGGTGACACCTCCAGAGACGGCCGCCACTCACCCCACCCGTGTCGTGAAGCCCACAGCGGTGAGCACCTAACGCTTCCAGACCTGCACGGGGCACTCACTTTATACACACGCTCTCATTTCACAACCCCGAGCGACAGTTAATCCTTCTTTTTCCAGGTGGGGCTCAGAGAGATTTTTTTTTTTTTTTTAAACTGTCCCCAGGGTGGAAAGCAAGGGGCCGGAATTCATATCCGGGGCTCCCCCCTTTACACCTTGTGACCTCGCTTTCCCAAATCAACGTTGTACCCGAATCACCTGGCTTTTCTTCACTACCTGGAACGGTCTGCCATCTTTACACGCAGTGCCAAGACGCAGCAGGCAAGCCCCTTGCTCTCCACACGGCAGCCTCCTCGATACTCACGTAGGAGCACAGTGCCCGGCCTAGGGTTGCCTTTCCTAGCCTGCTACCATTTTACTTCCCATTTAACTCATTTCCAGTAAACGAACAAAATGCTTTCATTTTGAAAAACACCGAAACCCGAAATCTAGATATACGGGCCAAAAGCGGTACACAGGAATTTCAAATCCATTACGGAAACCTAGTGCTTTGACTTGGTCTCTTTTCCTGTACTGCTGACCCTTGGACAACGCAGGGGTTAGGGATACCAACTGCCCCCCACTACCAACAGTTGAAAATCCACGTGCAACTTCTGACTCCCCCCAGACTTAACTACGTAAGAGCCCACTGTTGACCAGAAGCCTTCCCAATAACATAGTCAATTAACGCATATTTTGTCTATGTACTCATATGCTAGAGCCTTACGGTACCTTTCTCTTAATTTTTTCAGTTATTTCCAGGCTATGCAGTTCATCTGCAAGTTTTTTCAAATTGTTGCAAATTAAAAAAAAATGTTTCCAATCTATTTATTGGAAAAAACTGACATGTAAGTGGGCCCGCGCAGTCCAAATCTGTGTCATTGTTCAATGGCCAATTGTATGCTGTTAAAAAACACTTCACGTACGATGTATAAATCTGACTTAAGGAGACAGGCTATGGAAAGACAAAATAGGAAGGCAGACAAAAAGACACACAGCAAGACAGTGGTCCCTGTCAACATCTGAGCCCATCAGGTAACTGAATCACCGTTATTTTTTCATTTTATAACCAAATGGAAAATCTAAATTTCTCTGTCATACGAGGCCACATGGCTCCATTTATGACTCAAAAACAGCAGCCTGGGAAAGTTACACTTAACCCTCAACAATTCCAGGAAGGCTCTGACCCAAAGTGATATTCCATTTACAAGAGGATTTCACGGTAATCCAACCTAAAACCTAACCTCCCCTTGCTTCCCAGTGTCAAGTTTCTATTCAAAGCAAAACTAAGCAGGAACCGAATCCTAGGATCAGCTTGAACATGGAGCCTTCAGAGGGACATTACCCTTTTACTGAGGGTTACTGGCAACTGCTCTCTTAGGCACATTCTTCTATGTTTAAAATCAGTTCTTTCCAAACTTGGCGGTATTTCTAAATGCAACAAAGAAAAGCTCACAGCATTCCTAGCTCAACGTTAAAAACCACCACCTCGTCTAGAGAAATACGTAAACACGGCCGTAAACAGCGAACGAGATGGGCAGCGTAAGCATTCCAGGCCAGGGACGTGAGGTACGAGAAGGACGATGGGCCGAAGACCTTCAAGAAACGGGGGCGGTGCTCCTTGAAGCCTCTTGCTTCACGGCAAGAACCGGCAGGGCAGTCCTGGGTCCACGCTGCCACCACTGGAGGGGACACATCCGCTATGTGTAAGCCTCGACCGAAGACCGGCAAGAGTGCAAAGATGCCTTGTGTGTGTGCTCTAGCAAGAGGTAACGTGGTCAACGGGAAGGGAAAGCCTTTGGTCTGAAAATGAAAACACTGGAGTTTCAGCTCCATCGCTGATTAGTGCCGTGACCATGGGCGAGGTCCTTACCTGTCAAATGCAGGTTGTATCAGATGACGTTTGGATCACTTTTTTTTTCCTTTTAAAGTTTATTTATTTCGAAAGAGAGAGAGAGAGAGAAGGAAAGAGAGCAGGGGAGGGGCAGAGAGGGAGGGAGAGAGGAGAATCCCAAGCAGGCACGGCGCGGTCAGCACAGAGCTGGAGGTAGGGCTCCAACTCCTGAACGGCGAGGTCAGGACCCGAGCGGAAATGGGAGTCGGACGCTTACCCGACTGAGCCACCCAGGTGCCCCGTGTCTAGATCAGTTCTCTTGAGTCCTAGGATTGTACTTACGTTAAAAGATTGTGAATGCTTTTTTCTCTACTATGTATTTATCAGGGACAGTAATTTTGTGTAATACATTTATCATTTTTTTTTTTTACCCATCGTGTAATTTTAAAAGTACCGTGTAAAGTTGCCACTTCGAGTAATTGTATGAACTACTCGTACGGAATTAAGAATCTTATAAAGCGGAGGTTCATAAAGCATGGCGCCAGGAACATCAGCCCTGCCTGGGAACTTGGATGCTTCAGGTCCCTGACTCGATCAGAATCACCCAGAGGACGTCAGCCCTTCCTGGAGACAGTAAAGCCACATCTAGGGGTTGTGCTGTCATTGGTCTGGGGAGGGTTCCAGACACAAGGCCTTCTTCAGGTGCTCCCCAAGTAATTCCAGCAATCAGTCAGGATAAAAGCCACGGCCGTCAGGTGATTAATCTTCTGTACACTTACCGCTTTGATCCACCAAAGGCCTCCTCTGACTCCAAAACTCTGAGGTGATTAAAACAAGCCCCAACACATGGTTTCCTTTCTTTAAAGAGTTCAGATATTCCTACATGTATTTATAGTATCCCATCAAGCTTTCTTTTTGATTGAATTTTTTTTTTTTTTACAGAGGTATAACCCTATCGAATACTAATATTCATTCAACCAATGGAAGGATAAAGATTAAAGCATCTGCTCAAACTTACTATTCAGTAAGGTCATACAAACCCTCAGAAACCCACAGTTCATGAAATAGTGACCAGACAAAAACCTATTAAAACTCTATCAAATTTGGGGTGCCTGGGTGGCTCAGTCGGTTAAGTGTCTGACTCTTGATTTCGGCTCAGGTCATGATCTCATGGTCGGTGCGTTCGAGCCCCACGTCTGGCTGGGCGCTGACAGCGTGGAGCCCGCTTGGGATTCTCTCTCTCCCGAGACCCACCTCCTCCGTGTGCCCCTCCCTGACTCGCGCCCTCGCTCTCTCAAAATAAAGAAATACAGTTAAAAAAATATTTCAAACAATACTTCTGTTTATTCCTCACGCGACGTGCGATTTTCGCAGGGGCTGATGTGTGCGGGCGAACCGTGCGTTCGGGTGACCGGTGGGGTCACCCCCACCGAGCTGCCAAGCCCTGGAGACAGAGACAATGCTGGGCCAGCCCTGTTTCTGGTGCCTGGTGAGCAGCACATGCTCAGTAGCATGTATGTTTTTAACCAAAGAAGGACGATGCAGAGGGAGCAGTGATTAAATGGGGCTAAGGCGGCATACAACGCAGCCACGTAAGACAGCTGTCGCCTGTCGGTGTAAACCAGGAGGCGGCTGGATTTTGTGTGTGAAAGGGCCCAACGGTGTTTCGGCCTTCGTGGATGCAACCCGGCAACCCCTCAGTAACAAGGCACAGCAGCCACAGGTGGATGTCGTGGTGCTGTTTTCAATAAAACTTTATTTACATAAACAGCAGCTGGCTGGCCAGGGTTTGCAGAGAGCTGCGGTTTGCTGAGCCCTGATCTAAAGAAACCATTCTCTAAGGTGCTCGAACAGTAATTTACCCTTATATCACATCACAGCGTAGTTAGGAGCGAGGAAGGATTAGTTCCCTTTTCGTAATTCAGTATTTCCACTTTCTATACAAGTGACTTCCTAAGAAGGAGCTCCCGCTGACGTCTCACTCTTCCCATGAACCACACATTTTAGCAGTACAACCCACACCCACAGAAGGGACTAGGGTAATTTTAAGGGAGAAGTTGTTTCTAGGGAATCTTATTTAGGAAGGTGACAAATCTTTGACCAGCAGCACCCAAAGCAGGTCGGAGGCCAAGTGTAGAAACGAAAGGCAGAGCTCGTGTCCAGGTCCGGGGGGAGGAGGGGGGCAACAAGGTGGCTACAGTCTGCTCCTCGCAGCACTAACACCGGGATGAGTTCTACCTAACGGGCGACACCCCGAATAAGCAGGACAACAGGCCAAGTCACCCAAATCTGGATAAAACGAATGTTCAGGCCATTGTCACTGTGCAGAGAAAAGTACTTCCTAAGACGTGATCACAGAAAAGCTGCCAATATCTTCTCCAGAGGGTGGGAAAGAGGTTCAAAGAAAGAGGATTATTACAGGTTCACCTCCTCCATGGAATACACGCATGTGATAACCTCTTCTCTGTTCACACTTCCTTGTCACTGATTTTGAGGAAAAGTCTGATTTTATTCAAACAAATGAAACATAAATCTTCCGAAGACGAGCATACAATGCTCCCAACCAAAATCGCTAGGAGAGAGAAAAAAAAAAAAAAACAACCACAAAATAAACTGCTAAACAAATCGAAGATGCTCTGCAAGATTCCTTTTCAAATGTCCAGCCCGTTTTTCTAATGTAGTTCCTCATTCTTGGCTGAGAATTCACGCACTTAAAACTTTTCAGAAGATTAAATTTTGTTTTCAAACCTCAGCTGAAAATGTGAGGAAAACAACAAAATAAAGATTGATATCATCAAAGGCTTAACTTGTACTGATTTTTTTATTCCAAATGCTTGCAAGTGCAGAACCAACAAGAAATCAGATCTTGAACTAATTTATGATGCTTCTTCCAGGAAGCTTATGGCAGCCACGCACTATTGTTCCCAGAGCTGGGGGCCGCTGTCCCCGCTGTTACTTCTCAAAAGGGAAGAAGGGAGGGGGACAAAGACACTAGGACATAGTAAGCTCAAAACACAGGCTGCCCTCAGAGGTTCATTTCCCAGCCAGTGAAGTGAGGGCAACAGAGAACATATTTTAAAAACCCCCAACTCACTTTGGGGGCTTCATTAACACAATAAACCAAGGCACAATGCTGGTAAAACATGCTGACCGTCCAGTCTGAAGAGAGCACCCAGATCTGTGAGCTTTCACAAGTGAATGTGTGGGGAGAAACTACAGAAATATAATTTCACAGAAAGTGTTAACAAAGCACTTGAAATTTATCAGTCCAAAGTTACAAAAATTGTAAGTATTCAATCAGAAGCCAAATAATGAAACTGGCCGACTTAAGTACACTATATTAGGATATTTTTCATGAACAAAAAGCCTGTTCGTTTCAAAAAATTTACCACAACTCTAATACTCATTCTCTATTATTATTCGTGTACAAGAACCTGACATCCAAATAATATAGTCTTAATTTTTTTTCTCCACTAAGAGATTTGGGTAGGGGCGCCTGGGTGGCTCAGATAGTTGAGCGTCCGACTTTGGCTCAAGCCATGATCTCAGTTCGTGGGTTCGAGCCCCACGTCAGACTCTGTGCTGACAGCTCGGAGCCTGGAGCCTGCTTTGGATTCTGTGTCTCCCCTTCTCTGTCTCTGCCCCTCCCCCATACTCTGTCTCTCTCTGTCTCTCTCTCAAAAATAAATAAACATTAAAAAATAATTTTTTAAATGAGGTCTGGGTAGAATTTTGCATATTTTTATAACATTGCTGCTACAATGGTGAAAATGATTTTCTTTTAATTTCATAATTTAGTTTATTCAATGAGTGGAACAAAAAAGTAAACCTTTAGATTTGCTAAGACATGAACCACCCTCATAACAGCTGGGATAAAGTTTTCTTTTTAAGAGGTCTGATTTTTATTACTTTTTAAAACAAATTTTTTTAATATTTGTTTTGGAGAGAGAGAGGCAGAGCACGAGTAGGGGAGGGGCACAGAGAGAAAGGGAGACACAGAATCTGGAGCAGGCTCCAGGCTCCGAGCTGTCAGCAGAGCCTGATGCGGGGCTCGAACCCACGAACCGTGAGATCACGACCCGGGCCGAAGTCGGACGCTTAACCGACTGAGCCACCCAGGCACCCCTAAGAGATCTGATTTTTAAACTAAAACAATGTAACACAGTGTTAGGCTCATTACATGAGGGGTCACGGGAACTCGTCCATGTAACATCACCTCGATGGCCCAGAAAGTGAAAGAGGCTAGATAAATCATCATCACCGTCAGTGGTTCACTTCCCTCTGACGGAAGGGATCCAAATAATCAAGGCCGTCCAAAATCTAGCTCCCAACTCCCACCCAGCTCATACCTCATTCTCTACTGACATCGCCCATGGATAAAGACCAAGGTCAATTGACAGAGCTGCTCCGAGAAGCATTCCCCAATGACCCAAACAGAATGACAGCCGTTTCACTACTTAGCAAGTTGTACTTAAGAAGCTCGCCTCCTCTCCCCCGAGACCAGACTCGGAGCTTCGGTTTGGGGCAAAGAGCCACATCTCTATACCCTTGTCACCTGGGCCAGAGAGAGGAACAAACAGGGGTGCTGAACGTGCCACCTCTCTATGTAACACTTCGGGGACTCTGCCACACTGTAAATGTAAGTGCTCTAAGGCCCTTGATGGCAGAGGTTGTTACACTGTTTTCAAATGTTTTCTGGTGTTTGGGGCGCCTGCGGGGCTCAGTTGGTTGAGCAGGGACTCTTGGTTTTGGCTCAGATCATAACCTCATAGTTCGTGAGTTTGAGCCCCGTGTTTGGCTCTGCATTGGCAGCACGGGGCCTGCCTGGGATGGATTCTCTGTCTCTCTCTCTCTGCCCGCCCCCCTGCTCCCCGCCCCTCTCCCTCTCCCTCCCTATCTCTCTCTTTCTCTCAAAAATAAATAAACTTTTAAAATGTTTTCCAGTGTTTAGTACATTTTTTGTATTTCTCCCAATGCCTCTTACACATCGGTACTGCATTAAAGGCTGGTAATGACAGAAAAACCACGGGTCTGCAAATAGCTACACAGGATCTCTAAATCGTAATTTAGCAACTGTCAAGTCCTCACAGAACTTAAAATACACACAGTACTGCCCCTCAAAAACAAAATACTCAATAAAAAAGAGCTAATCTCAATTTACACAAACTAACCCTTCTTTCTCCCAACCCCAAGTAGAGAGCCCTCTGGACAATAAAATGGCTACCAGTCAGGTGACAAAATGAAACAAGAGACTGCTTCGGTGACATCAGGCGATCTCCAAGCACAGTTATCACTACGAATCTTACTCATTTATTCTTACTAAAAACTTTTCGATAGCTCACCACTGTCTACATAATAGCAACTAAATTCCTCAGCATTCAAGATGCTACAGGTGATGCGGATGGACCTTTCCAGTCATGTTTTCTACTGCCTACTCCACTATTTCTCCAATGTCAACAATAGATGTATCCTTTTTCCCCCCAAATGTTTGACTTCTTTTTGACAGAGCGTAAGTGGGGGAAGGGCAAAGAGAGAGAGACAGACAGAGGAGCTGAAGCAGGTTCTGTGCTGATAATAGAGAGCCCAACGTGGGGCTTGAACTCATGAACCGTGAGATCGTGACCCGAGCCGAAGTCGGACACTCGACCGACTGACTGAGCCGCCCAGGAGCCCCTGCACGTATCCTTTTTAAAAGAGAAAAAAAAGTTCCCTAACCCCTAAACAAATATCCAGATCTTCGTTTGAGAAATACTACTCTATCCAGACAGCTGCAAAATGCTTGATCACAGGGCACCCCGAGAGCTCATCTGGTCTTTATCTGGACCAGACCTGACACCCAAGCACCAACACTGGCACGGACACTTCCTGGCAGCAGGTATATGCTCTGTGATTTTCAACACACTTACGATTTAAAAAAATCTTACATGATCTTTTATGATTTGAAAAAAGCTTACAGTATTAGAAATCTCAAAGAAACTGAGCACTGGCCAGTATACTTGGCCAACGGACCCTAAGGTTTTGAGACACACTCATCTACAGGGTGTAGTCCCAGGCCTTGCTGGGGCGTGTCAGGGCCTTCGGGATCTGGCCCCCACGCCCCTCACCCCCCACCCCCACCCGCTGCAGACCTCAGGCAAGGTCCAGTGGTCTCGGTTCTGTACTCTTACCTCCCAAGGCCATCGGCCCATCCCCGGCTCTGAACGCCTGGCCAGTTCCTACTATCCTTTCGTGGGTGGTAGTGTCCCCAACGGTCTCCTCTGGCCCCCCCACCCCCCATTCTGAGGGAAGCTCTAGTGCTTTCTGTTTTCTTCTGCCGATGGACTCATGGGTGGCAATCTCCTCCACTAAATTTTGAGTCTTCTGAGAGCTGGACCAGATCTGACTCATCTTTACGTTCCCAGAACATCCTGGCAGTACTTGGCCGCTAAGAACCACACGTTCACTAAATAAATGACCCCAGCCTCTTCAACTCCAGCCAAATCGAACCACGTGCTGCTATGATATTTGAGCTGTATTTATTGCCTTCTTACAACGTACCAGACTCTGGTCCTCAAAATAACACAGGAAATTGGTACTATTCTGACCCCATTTCACAGATAAGGAAATTGAGGCTTAGAGATTAGAAACATGTTGCCCAAGTTCACAGGTTATTTATGCTCATAACTCTCCTCCAAGATGACCTGAACACCTAGGTCATCTTGGCGGACGGCAGGTTTTTACACATTCTGGACGTAAAATAAATATTTGTTGAGTGCATAATTAAATCGACTATATACATACCCTCAATTAATTCGGGAAAGATTACGATCTTTCGAGGCTCACTGACATATATCTACATCTATATCTATATAGAGAGAGCCGGAAAAAGAGAGAGAGACAGAGAGAGAGAGAGAGAGAGAGAGAAAGAGAGAGAGAGAGAGAGAGAAGTTCTAGGGTCAAGATGAAGCCGCATAACGAGCCATGAGGGGATTTTCTATCGCATCTATCCACTTTTGTGCTTGATAACGTTATCTACAGTGACCAGCTTTCCATTATGGAAAGTGCAGGTACCTAACAATTTTGCTTTTGATAAACAAATCTGCGACCCTTCACCCGCAGCCGCATGCCGTACTGATGGGTGTGGTACGGTCTACATTTTCTTCAAGTGTCACAGAAGACAAGTCCCAAATGCCGTTTTCTACACTACACAATGTCTGGGCCTCAGTATGTCAAAGCACCTCTGTAGGCTAAACCATTCTAGCTGCCTCTTTTCCACTGAAATTCGCAACAGCTAATCCGTGTGGGGGAAAAGACAATAAGGAAAAAGAAAAAAAGCCCAATCAAATAGACTGCAAAAATATTCTGCAGGTGCAAGCTCTCAAAGAGTCACATCAAGAGCACTCCCCTTAGCCGAAAGTACTCTTTTGCCCTAGAAATCGTCAGAGTTTTTCTAACCTCACTTATGACCTGTGTCATTACATAGACAGTGTAATCTCTTTTGAGGACAGGCTTTATGCTTCAATCATTTCTTTATTTCCTCACAGTTCTTGCACAGAAAAGTATAAGAATTTGCTGAATGAATGAATGTATAGTTAACAAAGACGACCCCCTGCAACATGACTTCAGAAGCCAGTTCTTCCACACCGTAGCAAGAGATTAATTACCTTGCACAGACTTCCTAGAAGGAAATAAACTGGTTGATAATAACTGAAGTTAAAAAAAATCCTGGGGCACTTGGGTGACTCAGTTGGTTAAGCGTCTGACTCTTGATTTCGGCTCAGGTCATCATCTCGCGGTTCATGAGATAGAGCCCTGAAAACAGAGTCCTCTGACAGCGCAAAGCCTCCTCGGGATTCCTTCTCTCTCTTTCTCTCTCTCTCTTCCCCTCTCCCACTTGTGCACGCGTGCACGGACTCTTTCCCTCTCAAAAGAAAGAAATAACACATTACGAAATAAATCCTTCAAGTCAGAATGGTGCTTTGCTCTTGCAAACAAGATTACACACAGCAGACTTTTGGAAAAGTATCAGCGTATGGATAACCTGACTACCTATGTCAATATTTTATACCGTCAGTTACGATGCACAGTTCGAGTGAGTGTCAACGGTCTGGTAATCGTAAGAAAAGACCCGACAGAAGGAAGAAAAGAAAAAAGAAAAGTCGGTTGATTTACCTATGGAAGATGCACCCAAAAACTGATAACTGAAAAATGTTTTCCATTTCAAAAATGTACTTACAGATCTGTCATATGCCCTAAAAACATCTACCTTTAGCGTGAGCGTCACACGCTTCAGAGTCTGGCTACTCAATGCCATTTCACTCCAGAGAGACAGTGTTCTGTTGCGGCCGAGGCTCAGGCTCTGAAGGCAGATAATAAAAGACACACAGGAGAGAGAGGGCAGAGACGAGGCCGGGACCGAACTCCGCGCTCTTGAAAGCACACTGGCACAACGATGCACGGAAAGCGGAACAAGAATCTAATGGGAAAACTGTCCAGGGAAGAAGAAACACAGGGAAAAAGTGACCCCCAAGCGGCTGTGAGCGCAGGTTGTTTTTGGATCACGAGGCGTGAAATTAAAGGTCCCTGTATTTTAAATCAAAGGGAAGTCTCCGTGCCAACTTCCTACTGACTTCATATTAAGTCACGACATTTAGTTGGTGACGTGGTCCCCTCAGAGACAGCCACAGCCACCCTGGATACAGTTCCAGTTGCCTCTGGGAGTTTTTTAGCACTTTAACCCAGTCTAGTATTAAAATTCAACTTAGTCAAGTATGGATATAACGTTTGTAATTTTATTCCTAGACCATAACCGATCTACTCAATTGAAAGGAGAAAACTCAGGACAAATTTTAGTTTCACTCTCTTCCACATCAGTCAAGGTAGCCACTCTAAAACATACCCAAAAGCAACTCTTCTTAGTCAGAAATCGCTACTGACATATGAAATTACAACGTGAAGTCAAAAGCGAAGTGTATTCCCGGCACTCTTGGCTGGCTCAAGTCAGAAGAGCATGTGTGTGACTCGTCATCTTGGGGTTGCGAGTTTGAGCCCCATGCTGGGTGTAGAGATCACTTAAATAAAAACTTAAAAAAAAAAAAAAGTTTTTAAAAAAAAAAACTCTTTTTCCTTTTTAACGTTTTTATTCGTTTTTTTTAGAGACACAGAGAGACAAGGTGTGAGTGGGGAGACACAGAATCAGAAGCAGGCTCCAGGCTCCGAGCTGTCAGCCCAGAGCCCGATGTGGGGCTCGAACCCACGAACCGTGGGATCGTGACCTGAGCCGAAGTTGAATGCTCACACGACTGAGACACCCAGGTGCCCCATAAAAATAAAGTTTGTTCTCACCCTAAATCCGACAACACCAATCCATGAGAAGAAAATCACCATTTTCCCAGTAGGTTGGTAGGAAGTTCTAACTGTCAACTGAAGCCAATGGGAGTGGGAAACGGTGTAAACTAAGAAATCAAGATCCAATTCGTGGCTAAAGTCTGCGTCGACGCGAACATTCACCGAGCCCTGCACAGCAGACACTGAATCCAGATCAGTATTCCTTTTGCCCAACCAAAACCAAACCAACAAACCCAAACAAGCCCTGACTGTCTTACTTCTGCCTTGTAGCTCCTCGACTTGCTCCGTGTGCCCGCCTGATTAATGGAGCCCAAGCAGGTATCAAAGGCTGAGTCATACGCTCAGAGGTAGAATCCAGTTCCGCTACTGACTCATCGGATCGGCCTCGGAGAGTCCTACCTCCCCACTGCTCTGATGATATGAGGTGATTAAGAAATCCTACTACATGGAACTAAAAGCTTCCAAGTGTGCAATTAGTGTTTGTGTTGTTTCTCAGACTACCGAACGACCATCAAGAGATAAGACAAAATTGGAGGGCTGAGGGCGGGGAGGAGAGGGATCTGGGAAGAACGAGGCACGAACCTGACACCTTCTCGCCTCTACGCGGGGTGTTTCCCTGAAGAAAAAACGAGGCCCCAGCAGCCATCACCCTTTCGGCGGCCCCAGTGCTGCCTTCCCACACCACCCATATGGCAGCTTCTGTTTCTGCAGACAGCAGAGAGCCAGGGAGAAAGCCACAAAGACAAGGAGAAAAGGAAGAGACAGAGACGGAGAAACAGAGGCAGAGAAAACAGAGAAGGAGATGGGAAGAGAGGCACATAGAGACGTTCCAGAGGCACCCACGTATTAACCTCCCTCTGTTATATCCTTTAAGCAGGACCTGGTGAACTTAAGGACACTTGGCAGGTACAGTGTTTTGGCACCTGTTGTCCCAAACAAGTAGGACATTCGTTGTGAAATGTGCAGAACTGGACGCAGGTGTGACACAGGCAAACACAGACCGCATTCCGGCATCTCCAGGTTCAGAATAGGACAGGTAAGCATATGGGTCATGAGGGCAGACTCGGCAGGCAAGCAGACTTCCAATCAAAATCCCAATTATATTTTCCATTTTAAAAGAAGCTAAAGAAAAAGTCCCCAAGTGAGTAACGAATGTAGACAGCTCACTGAGATTTACTAAAGGGTCTGGAGTCTCGCGTAGAGATCTGCCGTATGAAAGAAACCCGAAGTCCGGGGCCCCCTGCTGCCCTGGAATCGGTTCCAGGTAAATTCGGTTACTACTACGAACGTCAGGCCAGAGTCAAAGCTCTCTGATTTAGTTACAAGTAGCGAAACTGGTGGAAATGACAGATTTATAAAACCACTTTAGATGGAATTTCCAGGAAGGATGTAGAAAAGGAGGGTTGCGGTGACAAGCTGTCAAAGAAGAGAAGTTCTGTAGAGGAGCTCAGTGTTTCTTGACAGCGGTAGGGGGGTGGCAGGGGCAAAATTGGACCAAAAAAAAAAAAAAAGAAAAGAGAGAGAGAGAGAGAGAATGAAAAACAAATTCAAGTGGCAGCACAAATGGTGTCTAAATAGACATGACGCTCCAAACCTGTTTCACAAGATACGGGTTTCACTACTGAACTAAAGCTTTCTTCAGCTGCCAAGTGTCTCCCTCGTCCAAGCAAAAACATCATGCACTTGGCTCTTACCCTCAGGCATGTGCTACAATAAATGTGTGCTATTGTTCCCTGCGGATTCTGAATTTCCACCAGGATTCGGCGCATTTTACGTTCCATCTGGACGAACCCCTTGCTTAGGCGACAAGAGTATGCCACGTGAAATACTGTGAGGCCAGAATCCGGCAAAAAGACACGACAGCTTCAAAGAGCAGCCTTCCTCACAGTCAGACCCAGGAGAGTTTCTTCGAAGCAAACTTTCCAGTTGCTAAGACTTTAAGCCGTATCAGCTAATTAAAGGCATTCTCCACAATTTCCAACCAGGAAAAACTTCTGGCCATTTCCAAACCTGATCAAATGAAAACCCTTAAGGCTCTTCATTCCCTATAGAGGAATATGACTATCTTTCCGGCACCAAAAAAAGTCTATTTTTCACTTTGATAAATATGCACTGTCAACCTGCACAGAAGGAAACCCGTGGAGTCAAACGCATGACACCCCCGAAGCCTGCGTGGCCGCCTTACGTGGCTCTTTATTTCTTGTCCGTTTCCCCAGAGCTCGAAGGACAGGACACAGGGATAAGCCCGTTCAGTGCAGTCAGCCCAGCATCCGCCTGAACACTAAAAGCCTCTTATCCTTCGTTTTAAACGTAGCAATGCTTCCTGACTCCTCTCTAGGCCAGGGAGTATCCGCTTTTGTTTTTTTTGTTTGTTTGTTTGTTTTTTTTTTTCTTTAAAAATTTTTTTTTCAACGTTTTTATTTATTTTTGGGACAGAGAGAGACAGAGCATTAACGGGGGAGGGGCAGAGAGAGAGGGAGACACAGAATCGGAAACAGGCTCCAGGCTCCGAGCCGTCAGCCCAGAGCCTGACTCGGGGCTCGAACTCACGGACCGCGAGATCGTGACCTGGCTGAAGTCGGACGCTTAACCGACTGCGCCACCCAGGCGCCCCATATCCGCTTTTGTTTTAAATCACCTGCCTGAGTTTGACTGCAATTGCAAGTAAGGTATTTGACTCCCTTCTCTCCCTCCTCCCTCCCATTCACACTGGAAATTTAAAGCGGTGAAACAAACCAAACCTGTCCCTGCTTAACGCAACCGGACATGGCAACACCTTTCTTTAATAGAGCATTTAATTGATGCTTCACTGGAACGGAATCCCCGTAAATGCATGCAATATGCTCAGTCCAAACAAATTAAAAATTACTCTCACAATGAATTCCAAATATTACGCTTAGACAAAACAACAAACGGTTATTAAACCCATAAACCTGTATCCCACAAGCACCTACAGAAAGCCTTAAGTTCAAGTTACCGGGATGGTTACACCCCTCTGACAGAATGAACTCTGCCAGCCCCGATAATCCCTCCCCAGGAACTCCACACATTTCTGCCGAGACAAGAAGACAAAAGGGAAAGATAACCAGGGCTGCGTCCAAGCACAGGCCCCTCTCGGTAAAGCTGCTCAGGGCTCCAGTCCCCTAGGGGGGCTCTGCATTCTATTTTAATCCTCTTTCTTTTGTAACATGAGCCTCTCTCCATGACACATAAAACATTTGGCTCAGAGTGACGATCCTTCAGAACGCCTTGGCGCTCCTTCTTAGAGCCGACAGATTAAACGTAAAAGCACAAAGTGCTCTCGCGGATGGGTGTTTTCCCACAGGACGGGGTGCTCTGGTTCTGCCCTATCTCTGACGGCTCCCTCGTTCCCTCCTCAAGGACCGTGGGGAGACAAAACGTGTGTAGAAACTGATTTTGTCACCCCCCCCGCCCCCCCGCGACAAGATCATGCCATCAAGGAAAAGGCATAGTTCCATCTAGCCGCGGAAAGCCCGATCACAGACCGAAATGCAGTGCTGCCTCCTGAGAGTCTAACGAAGATGTGAAACAGCAACCCGGCTCCACGACGGCCCTGCAGGAAAAAGGGCCGCACCTCCGGGTTGTTGCAAGCCACGGACGCGCAAGACAGTAACACGATCAGACCCCACGTCTGACTCCTTCTCGACACGGCTTCCTCTAGCAGGAGCCTGATGCCTGTCTGACGGCAAGTGCTTTGCTGTCAATAGTTTCAAAATGAAACCTGTGAACGGGAGCTGCGCCACAATGCACCTTCTGGTGTAAAAATTCAGAAGTCACCACCGGGAAAGAAATCTGTGAGATATTTTGTATCCCTGGGGCCCACTCCATCGTTAAAAGGTCTGCTTAGTATTCGTGAAGCTCACAGCTACATCTCAATGATCAAAGAAATCTTGAGCTTTGCTTTGAACTGTAGCCATTTTCTTGTTTGCCATATTGTCTAGGTTCACTGTAATTCCGTATGTTCCTATACCATCAACACGGATCCGTCCCAATTAGCGTTCCTCTGGATCTCAGGGTCCCCTCCGAGTGGACTGGCCCAATTTTCACTTGATTCCAACACAGCTGTCGTTTCTCTTCCTCTGTGGTTAAACATCACTTACCCCACAATCAACATAAATTACTTCCCGTTAGCAAAGTGTTCTTCTACTACAGGAATTTACACTAGTGAATCCGTAACGCTCTTCTATTAACGAGAATTATTACCCTTGCAAAGATTTTACTGTTTTAATGTACTCTCCACCCCCAACGTGGGGCTCGAACTCACAACTCCAAGATCAAGAGTCGCACGTTCCATCGACTGAGCCAGCCGGGTGCCCCTATGGTTTTATTTTATTTTATTTTATTTTATTTTATTTTATTTTATTTTATTTTTTAATTTTTAAAAAATATTTTATTTATTTTTGAGAGAGAGAGAGAAGAATGCAAGCAGGGGAGGGGCAGAGAGAGGGGGAGACACAGAATCCGAAGCAGGCTCCGAGCTGTCAGCACAGAGCCCGACGCAGGGCTCGAACCCACGAACCGCAAGATCATGACCTGAGCCGAAGTCAGACGCTCAACCGACTGAGCCACCCAGGCGCCCCTGCTGTTTTAAACAGTCTTCCTGTCAAAAACACTTTCTGTCCATTTCAAGGTCTAGACTCTTGCCTGCTCGACAGCCGCCTGTGATGACCAAGTAGCAAACGTGCTCATTTAGAGGACCACGTGCATTTTTTCCGTATTGAGCAGCTGTCACTGCCTCGTTAAGTGCGATCGTAAGGCACCCGGCAGCGTTCAGCATAAAACAGACATTCAAAGAAGTTAATTCTCTCTCCCTAACTTCTTTTTCCTCTATTTATTTTAGATCTTCAGGCTTTGAGAGGCCCTTACTTCATATCACTAACCAAATCCCAATGCTCTTATGAACTCTTAGATTTACAATCCAAGCAAGATGTAAAACTCGAGGCCAAGATGTGCAGCCTACCCAGAACTAAGTATTGAGTGTTGGAAATACTGTAACTGAGGAATAAAACAGTCCCAATTTATAACTTATTTGGGTCTCCCAAGTCCATTTATAAAGTAGTATGAACAGCACACAACACCCTTCTGACTATAACATTAGTCAGAAGGGTTATATATGGTCTTCTGACTATAGTCAGAATCAGGATCTCAGGCTACCCTGCAAAAGCCGATTTAACCCACAGTATACCTGACACCTGAATTGCAATACTGGCATCGTCAGCCTCCGTCTCGTGCAGTGCCCTGGTCGTGGCGGGCACTGGATCCTTGCTAACATCATGAGTCCCTGGGATGGGGGAGGAGCACAGCCGGCTGCGGGTAAAATCTTTATACAGCCCAAGAAGGGGCTTGTCTTATGCCACCTTCCTCATGTGCCCTCCTCACGTCCTAGTCCTCTCTTCCCCATGTGACCCGTGCCCTCAGAACTCACAAATTCTAAACTTGCGCACCTCACCAGAGATCCACCTTTTAATGTTTCGAAGGCAAATGCTTCTCCCTGCCAAAAGTACCTCAAGCAGCTGATCTCAGCTGTAGTCTGAAGGGGAAGAAATCTGATAAAAGTTATTCCACGAGGGAATATGAGTGGCCGATGAAGTTTAACTTACCCAGAGATTCCTGGCTCTTTAAAAGATACCTGACTAGCCAGACAAATCCAAGTCTGTGTGGAGGACAGGCAAATGAATGAAATAGGTCTGCACCGCACAGAGGGTAGGTCACCTGGGGGACTGTTCCTATGCTATTTCTGCTTTTCAAAGCAGCCTCCTCCTACCTGCCGCTTTGAAAACTCATGATTTTTGACAAGTTTCCTAATATCTTCAAGTTCCTACAGTAATAGGTATATGATAACACTGATGGATGGAGTACATACAGGGACGATGTAAGAGGAGACCAGTTTGGGCAGTGTTTTTCTCAAAGTGCAACATAAGCCAAGGTGTTCAAGACTCAACCTGATATGGGATCAAAATATAGTCACCTCCAAAGCAAGCTTCAGAAACTACAGGGAAGATTCAAGTGTCAACACTGGGACAGAATTCTGATTTTATTCATCCTGGCATGGCCAAAAGGATGTATTATATTCTTTTTTTTTAATTTTTTTTAAATTTTTTAATTTTTTTTTAATGTTTATTTTTGAGACAGAGAGAGACAGAGCATGAATGGGGGAGGGTCAGAGAGAGAGGGAGACACAGAATCGGAAGCAGGCTCCAGGCTCTGAGCTGTCAGCACAGAGCCCGACACGGGGCTCGAACTCACGGACCGTGAGATCATGACCTGAGCCAAAGTCGGACACTTAACCGACTGAGCCACCCAGGTGCCCCAGATTTTTTTTTTTAAGATGTGTCAGGGACAAAAAGAATGCCATATATATATATATATATATATATATATATATATATATAGTATATACTATATACTATATATATACTACTCTATATAATATATAGTATATACTACATATAGTATATACTATATATATACTACTATATACACTATATAGTATATACTATATAGAGTAGTATATATAGTATATACAATATACACTATATAGTATATACACTATATATATAGTATAGTATATATATATACTATATACTATATATATAGTATATATAACTATATACTATATAATAGTATATATAATATACTATATGTATACACTATATAGTATAAAATATAGTATATAGTATATATATAGTATATATATAGTATATATATATATATACTATGTATACTACATATATAGTATATATATAGTATATATATATATATACTATATGTATACTACGTATACTACATATATATATGGAGTATATATACTGTAGTATACGTAGTATACGTATATACTATATATGTAGTAATACATAGTATACGTATACTATATATGTAGTAATACATAGTATAC
>NW_026057579.1:32747190-32762632 GCF_023721935.1 Panthera uncia
TATACTATATATGTAGTAATACATAGTATACGTATACTATATATGTAGTAATACATAGTATACGTATACTATATATGTAGTAATATATAGTATACGTATATACTATACATGTAGTAATATATAGTATACGTATACTATGTGTATACTACATAGTATGTGTATACTACATGTAGTATACATATACATACACATATATGTACATATACACATATATATATGTATACAGTATACACACACACACACACACACACACTAAACCCTTACGTGTATGGGGGAGAATGCACTGGAATTAAGAATCAACAAATGTATTCCAACTTTGAACAAGTAAGTGGGCAAAGAAAGTGGATACTTTTGAAAAAGAAGCAAAAAAAAAAAAAAACCTACACAAGATTCTGCACATTTACTTGTTCACTCTAGCTGCCCTGGGGCATCAATTACTTTAAGTGTAAAAACAGAAAACCTCCACTTGGCCAGGGAAGGCAAAAAATCTAGATACTGAATTCCAACACACGCTTGAAGCAGATGCCTGCTATCAGCATCAAAAGGTAACGGCCTCGTTAAGAAATGGCAGGAACTCTTTCCGGCAGCAGGCAAAAGCTTAAAGATCAAGTCAGCGTTGGGGGTCTGAAGGGGGAAATGAAACTGAACTTACCTATACCAATTAACAGGTAGCTATTAAGACTACTTAAGACACACCTCCAGCAATATTTCTCTTTAATACAAATATGCTGAAGGTCTTCCAGAATAAAAGCAGCCGTTATCCCACCCGTCATCTTGGCTTCACTCCCATCCTGGAGAGTGACACATCAAACAAACAAAGCACCCTGCCCATATGCAGGGCTTTCCGCCCAGCTCTCCTCGCACTCTGACAAGTGCTTATTAACTTGATGATGTGCCAACAGAAAAGAGAGTTGGCCACCCTAGGCTTTTTGTTTTCCTAGGGGGATAGAGGGGAGAAAACTGAGCGAGTAAACCAAGGGACTAAACCCAAGGTCACAGGTAAGTCAGCAAAGTGGGCTCAGGACTTCGATGTTCTCAATCACCTCTTCCACAATTTCTCAATTAGTCCCTAATGGCAAACAGGAAACCTATCCCCGGTTTGCTTTTATAACAGAAGCACCCAGAGGGCACAGAGCCAACTGTTCTTGCAGGCTGCTGAGTCTTACTACGATATTTAATTTCAAAATAACCGTAACAACCATGATATAAAGTGAAAAGTTTACTTTTCCTCCTAACAGCTCTTCTGTAGTGAATTTGTGGTTTAATCAAGCACCGAACTCTGGACTAAGCAACCTGAGGACACTTGTATAGGATCAAGGTGGTCAGGAGGAACACCTCAGTGCAACTACAATAACCCACACTTCCTTACAGACGGGCAGACCCACTCACCACATCCTCCACTGAGGACACGTCTTTGCCTTGGACAGGGCGCCCAGAGTAAGAAAGGAAAGCAATCCTACTACAAAGTTAACATGGTCCTCAAGAATCCACTCGTAGGATTTTTTAAAAGCAACCCTAGGCAGTAAAAAATTAAATTATGTAATAATTAGTACCTCAGGCAGACTTACTCCATAATGGCTAAAATTCTTGTTGAATAAAGTAAACAGACAAACAAAAAACAAAAAGAGGTTGAGAAGGACAGGAAGGTTATCCTCGGTTTATACCGGGACCTTGATGTAGAAAAGCGCAACAAATAGTAAAGAGCGGATTTACACTAACTGTCCAAAAATTTTATGTTTCTCGTGTTGCCTCAGCTCCCAATTTTTAAACTAATCCAAAGAAAAAAATAAATACTCAAACTCTAATAATTTAGTGAAAGAGGGATTATTCTAAAAGGAATCTGTGGGAAGGGCAGAAAGGACTTGAGAATATGTTTAATTTTTCTTAAAAGGGCCCCGAACTCCAATTAGAATGATCCAGGGGTGCCTGGGTGGCACAGCCGGTTAAGCGTCCAACTTCGGCTCAGGTCACGATCTCGAGGTTCGTGGGTTCGGGCCCTGTGCTGACAGCTCAGAGCCCGGAGCCTGTTTCGGATTCTGTGTCTCCCTCTCTGCCCCTCCCTGGCTCGCGCTCCGTCTCTCAAAAATGAATGAATGTTAAAAAAAAAAAAAAAAAAAAAAAAAGAATGATCCAAATGACCACGTGAATCGGAGGTAATTCTTCACTTTAAAACCCCGAGAGAGGAGAGCCTTCCACGAGCTGTATTTGAGAGCAACGATACGAGAGCACTGCTACCAACAACTTGTATTTAAGGGCCTTTCTGAAGAAGCTCCGACAGAGGCACCGTTTGAATAAGCCCACGACGTGCCCGCAGGAGAGAGGAGGCAGGTATGAGCTCCGCAAATGAGGGAACGGAGCACAGAGAATGAGGCGTCAGGCTCCACGCCGCACAGCGTGCAGTGACAGGCTCCCACCCACCCCGCGGGCTCGCATGCTGCGCCACGTGTGGTTCTTTTCCGGGGACGGAGAGGGGTCAAGGGCAGTTTCAGAGCATCTGGCAAGAAGCTGTACTTCCGAAAATGTACAATGCTGAAGAGAGAGGAAGTCAACCACCCAGCTGACGCTGACCCAGCGGAAGAGAGGGCACCGCTGATGACACAGTGGCTATTTCTCCTCCCAAAGTCTTGTCTCCTTTCCATGCACGGCACGACTGAACGGCTAGAACCTATCTTCTTAGCCGAGCCTATTCTCCTATTCCCGAGCAAAAGAATGAAAACACGAAGGGGCTCTGGGTGGCTCGGTCGGCTAAGCATCTGACTCTTGATTTCATCTTAGGTCATGGTTTCACGGTTCATGAGATCGAGTCCCATGCCGGACTCCACGCTGACAGCTCGGAACCTGCTTGGGAGTCTGTTTCTCCCTCTCTCTCTGCCCCGCACGTCCACACGCACATATGCTGTCTGTCTCTCTCAAAATAAATAAATAAACTTTAAAAAAAAAAAAAAGAATGAAAACGTGTAAAACCATAAAAAAAAAAGAGAGAAAAAGATCAGTTGTCAAATCATTAAACTCCTCCCACTTTTCCTCACGAAGCTGGAAACAGAAAAGGCCCTGAACTCCATTACCTACCTTTGCTTCGTCGTTTATGTCCCAAGTGAAGGAAATGGCGTTATATGCAATCTCCTCAATGTTACTGATGGTATTAAAGCTTTCTTTATAGTCGGCTATATGAGTGACGAGAGAGAGAAATTTGTGATTTCTGGTTCCAGCACGAGATTACAGCAGTTCAAAGTACAATTTGGTTTTTCATATTATCACCTCTGAAAAACTTAATTTAACATTTTGTTGGGTTGAAAAGCGTTCAAAAAATGAAGAAAAAAAAATCACAGCGCTCTTAAGATAGAGGCAAGTCAATGTAGTATTTAATTTTTTCCCCTTATGTCAAAATTAAGATACTTAGGATTAAAAAGTTTCAGTAACTGTCCCAAGGTCACGAAACTGGCCCCGAGAGCCAAGATCAGAACTCAGTTCTTTTCACTGTTCTGAAAAGAGACCACGAAAGTTAAAAAAGACAAAAAAAAAAAAAAAAAAAAAAGCAGCAGCAACACTCAGGTTAAGAGCCATCTTGCGATATAGATAATGGTTTTATATGAAACTTATATACACAGCAAGAGACCAGGCATTCATTCTCATAAAGCCACTTCATTAAACATGGATTTGCACAGGTCTGCTGTTACACCCCAAGTGACGCATCTCCGGGTCTCTTTGAAGACGGAAGAGTCTAGCGGTGCACTTCAACATGCGACCAGGGGACACTGTCAGGGAAGTGCACGCCAGCCGTTTTTCCTTTTACTTGTTTCTTTAGGGTTTTTGTCCACCTTACTATCATTTACAAATGATCGGGAATCTCTTCGAGAACACATTTCACCTCAAAAACTCCGCAGACCAAAGAGCAGGGCACACTCGCGTGAGCAGGCTACACAGCCTCCGGTCCCGGTGTCATGTGGACAGCCACTGCACGGGCCACATGTCCTCATGAAGGAAGTAAGGTTAAGAGCACTGATTCCAGGAGGCCGAGGACAGGGTTTGGAACAGATCAGTAGCTGGCATAAAAATTCAAATGCTTTCGGCAGGAAGCCAGTCACTGCCAAAAATAACTGGAATCAGAAAACTGGATGCGTGCACCTCTGGGAATAAAAGCGGGCTCCGGAGCTACTTACCGATATCAATGCATCTTTGTTTAGCTGTGTGCTGTCGGGAGTGCCAGTATTTCCAATGCCTTAACTGATCTTCTCGGCTTTTGTCTTCTGCAAAAACCACCATGATCACACTCTACGAAAGAGAAGGCATTATAACATGAAGACACTGAAGGGGGAGGCAAGGATCTTTCGGAAAACTTAGTGTTATGTTTTACAGGGAAGGCTTAAAACCGCCATTTTATTTTATTTTATTTTTTAATTTTTTTGTAAATGTTTATTTAGTTTTGAGAGAGAGAGAGAGAGAGAGAGAGAGAGGAGAATGCAAGCAGAGGAGGGGCAGAGAGAGAGAGAGAGAGACAGAATGGGAAGCAGGCTCCGGGCTCCGAGCTGTCGGCACAGAGCCCGACGCGGGGCTCGAACCCACGGACCGCGAGATCGTGACCTGAGCTGAAGCCGGACGCTCAACCGACTGAGCCACCGAGACGCCCCTGAAACCGCAATTTTAGATCTTCATTTTGATGTTCTTCAGACTGGGGAATGCTAAGCTCTGACTAGCTTTCCTAGAGAACAGAACTGAGAGCAGAACTTACTCGGACTTTGCTGATGGGCCGCTGGATGCCCTCGCTGCTGTTCACCTCCTTCAAGGTGACAGGGTAGAACTGGCCTTTGTTTAGGTATGTCATGGTGCTATCTCCTGGCTTCTGTCGAAGCGACTTTGAGGCTTCTAGGGTATATTCAAAGTTGTTCCTAAAGAATGAAACAAAAGTCACAGATCTCTAAGCCACTCTTTGGGAAGCTTCCTTTATGCTTGAGCTCAATCCTGAAACGCTTCAGTGTGGATGTATGCCAACAGGCGACTACCAGGAAACATCCAACTGACTATGTCACATCATAAATGGCACTGGTACTTCTTCCACGAGAAAGGTTGTCTTTAGCGACACGGAAATCCTTCAATCTCTCCTATGTGGGGCTACAAAATGCCTCCTAGAGATTCTAGGAAGTAACGTTAAAAATTCGAAGTTGGGAAGCAAAGGGTACTAAAGATACCCATGACCAAAAAAGGATTTTGGAAGGAAATCTCCCAAGACATGTTGCCAATCTGGTTGCAACCAGAAGACATTGCAAAGGTTGCAAACAGGTGGCTGGTAGTCCTCTGATGAAATCTGATGTGGTCTGCACCGCACTTTTTTTGTTGGTTTTGCTTGCAATTTAATGTCTAGATGGGCATTCCACGATTCCCTACATTTCCTACCACCTTAAAGTAACACGCATAAATCTCCCTAAAGGTGTTCAATAACCTTCCTAGGCCAGATGTCGAAAATTACACCCATTTTTATAAATCAAGTTTTATGGACCACAACCACACCCTTTATTTACATGTCATCTGCAGCTGCTTTTGTGCTGGAGTGGCAGAGCCGGGCAGTTGCGACAGAGGCTGGGAGGCCCACAAAGCTTCAATATATACTATCTGATTCTTTACAGAAAAAGGGTGGCGACCCCTATCTGAGATCCTAAAGGCATTTGAGTCTGTGACTCCCGCTCCTTGAGGCAGGTCTCTAAGGGAAGTCTCAATTCCCACAAAATCCTAGGCTTTCAAATAAACGGGGTTCGCTTCAAAAGACAACATACCAAAAACTGCAAAGAACGAAATTATAAAATGAAATCCTAAGCTCTTTTAAAAACCCTCTGGAGGTGTTTTTACATTTCCACACTTCATTTGGAAGATACTCATATTCCCAGTGTGTGACACAATCTCGTGAGGTTTTAAAAGAAGAGGTTGTCAGGTTAGAAGAAAGCTGACCTCATTTATTTTACCGCTAGTGAGCCTAATCACGAATAAAAGCCTTTATCCACCTGATGGTGTTCCTAAATTCTCACAGAAGTACACACTCTTGCAAACAGAAGGGAGCTCGGAGATCTAGTTGAATCCCCTCACCTCTTCTTTTAGATTCCATTCTGCAGCCATCACATAAGGAAACCGAAGGAAAGGAAAAGCACCAACACCAAGAATTAAGGAAACGTGAAACACAGTACAGATTCCAAGGTTAAACGGACTCGAGCAAAGATGACACCACAGTAACTGTAGTTGAGATACAGGTGAAAGCACACCAAAGCCACCTCTGATTTTCCAGTATCAGATTAACAAAAAAGTCGTAAGAGCTGAAAGTTAAAAATCAAATTAAAAGACAACGATTACCCAGAAACACTGTCAAAAACATAGTCCTCTGAATTCATGCCAGGCATCCGCAGACTGAGATCCGAGGGGAAGAAAACCTGAAATATCAATGCAATAAGCCACAACTATTTAACTGGTTATCAGGCTTACTAAAGACCAATATCCGGTACAGCACAGGAGTATGTGGCTTACAGCAACCCACTGCTCATTCAATATTCATTTTAAAATAAAAATTTTCACTCTACAAAAGATGTAAAGAGAAAACCAAAAAGAAAGAAAAATACCCACCCATGTTACATGCCACTCAATCCGACGGGGACAATCTCCGCGGGTACTCCCACAGAGTGCTACGTTATTCCCTTTTCCCATCTTTCCCACACATCTCACTTCTGTTCAAACTCTAGAATCTGCAACCAAAATCTCGTGACTTTTAGGAATCATCGTACCAAGCAAAGATACAGTATCAGGTCTGTACCGTGGCTGGGTGGATCGGTGCATTGTCTCGGAAAACGCTACTATTCTAGTCCTTAACTCCATAAGCAGACAGATGCTCCTGTCCCCCGTGAGACGTTAAAGATGGCTTCGAACATCTTCAGTCCCTAATTTTTACCTGACAGGTGTTCATCGCCACAAAACCCCCCAGAAGCCTTGGGGGTTAATTTGTAAATTTCACACACCGCACTTGTCATCAAGACCCACTGCCTCCCTGACCACACTACCAACCGAGAGAGACCAAGCAAGTCCATGATAAATCATTTTATGTTAAGAGCAATTGCAGGAATCTTGTTTTGGTCTAGGACAAAAGCTGAGAAGAGACTTATGTGGAGATCTCTGTTGTCGATGGAAGATTATGCCCGGGGTTCCCTTTCTCCAACAAATCACTTAGCTGAAATCATAATTGTTAACTCAAATGCTGGTAAGATTAGCCATGTGCCCTTGATAATCATTTCTGGTTTTGTAGGTTTAGTTTACAAATTATACCCATGGGCCTTTTCTCTTAGGAAAAAAAAATCTTTTGTTCCTAATCCATTCGTTTCAGGCTGAGTTTCAAGCTTACGTAACAAGGAAGAGGTGGAACTCAATACTTATACAAACACACAAATGTCTTAGGAAGATGCTTTCATTTCCTGTACCTCCTGAACGCCTTCCTTGAAGGTCTCTGAGAAGGTAGAGTCTGGAGTTCGCCTCTGAGCATTTGGGGGTTGAGCACCAGAGCTGAACTGGTCAGCGTTAAGGTTCCGGTCGAAAACCACCACCCGCTCAGTGGGCTCAGGATGATACACTGCTGGAGAGATTCCCACAGCGAAGCCATGGGGCTGGGTTTCTGTCTTGATGGAGTGGGTAGGCATCGTTGCTATGGAGACAGTGACTGTTGTATCGGGAGCCGTTAGATGGCCTCTCTTATCAACGCCCAGTTGGTTGCCATGGGGAAGAACGATGTTAAATGGCACATTTTTCAGTACTTGCACTCTGTTTTCTCCAGCAGAAACGAGGGACTGCTCAGTCACACTTGGTATGCTGTTTCTTTAAGAAAAGAAAAGAAAACTGTGTTTTCAAATTCAATGCCGATACAGTTCTTTGACAATTTTTAACTGTTCCTAATGGCAGTGGGCTGCTGGGTCCTGTGCAGCAATAATAATAATAATAATAATAATAATAACAATACTACAATACTGGGGAAGAACCACATAAATAGAAAATGCCAATGACATTCCATTACTAGAGAAAGAAAAAAAGACTTCATAGTCATCGGTCAAGTAAAATCCAAAAGTATTAAGTAAAATTTCATTTGAAACACAGACACCTCGCAGTTCTCTTTATTCTCAATAATCCTGATAAAATTATCCTATCTCATTAGAAGCTCAAAGATACAAACCTAATGGCCGGAGCAGAAGACGGTTCAAGTACCGGTTCCAGAGTCAGACGGCCTTGGTGCAAACTCTATGACCTTTAGCAAGCTATCTCATCTCTTTGTAACTGCGTGCTCCTCTCTAAAGCGGGGATAACAGGGGTATCTATCCTCACAAGGTCGTGGCGAGATGAAATGAGACGGCACACCAGATCGTGTCTAATAATGCCTGGTGCACAAGGGTTCGCCAAGTATGAACTGTCCCTACTCGGCCACCACTCTCCCTAGTACCTACACTTACGCGGCTCTCTCTACCATCACAAGAAAACCTACGGTTACACCGTACAGGTAGATAAATTTGCATGAAATTATTTTTTGCTTTAATTACTACCCTGGGCAACAGAAGATGATTTCCCGTCCAGGGCACAGTTCGTGAATTTTCAAAGCCCCCTCAAACAATACAGGCTGACCTTTGCAGAAAAGAGCATGATCAATGAAATGTTCGAACCTCGAACCGTAAATTCACTCCCAAGAATTTATCCTCAAGAAAGAAAAAAGGAAACAGCGATCTAGAAAGTGGGTCAGTAAGCCTTCGTGGTAGTAAAAAAATTAGACAGGGACTTAATGTTAGGACACTGAGTTTTGCTTTAAAATAACTACAGCAAAAAACAAATAAAATACAAAGTGAATTTAACAGTTGGAGAACAGGGAAGAGTAGATCAAACAGGAGGAATCATGTCAGTAACTGCTGAAGCTAGGAATGATGTATGTGGGTTTATATTATTTCTCTACTTCTGTTGTTTGAAAATGCCGATGATAAAGAGTAACATAATAAAAGCCATCAGCCCTTCTCCAAAGGGTAATTATGACGATTAAAACAGCAACGTGGAAAACACTCACAGAAGGGATTAGGCAGAACCCAAACTATCAAATCCGATCTGTGAATACAACCACAACCGCATAAAATGTGCACACACACCCAAATAGTAAATAAAGAAATCGTCAAGACGGTGGGATTCTGAGTGGTCATTCTTTCTTTAAAAATGTTTTACTCCTCTATTACTAATAGAACACAGGGAAATTTAAAAGGTGTATTTAATTTTTTTTCCTGGCCAAAGCGAAGCCTTAATTTTCTAGAAGTTTTAACCTAAAATGTTTTCAAAATAACTTCAACACGAATTGGGAACACGAGCTACTTCATTAAGTTTTGCTTAGGCAATTATTCAAGATTGCTGGCTACTTAATTTCTTTAAAAGGACCCCTACCATTGCATTAAGCCACACCTTTTTTGAGAGAACCTCAAAGAGGATAAGCAAACACGTCCCTTCCCCTTCCGTTCTTACTAAAAACATCCCTCCACAGGAAAAGAGGGTTAATGCTTTGTTTTCCAGAAAAGGCAACTATGTCTAAAGAACCTGGTAACTTTTCAGAGCGATAGAATCATAATTGTCCCCTATCTCTTCCACCAGAGCTTTCTCGTTTAAACAAACTCCCAGTCTTCTTTTCGCAGAAACCTGGCATTTTTCAAGAGTAGGATTTTATGCTATTAGACATTACCTCTTACTGTGATCTGGTTCTGGGTGCTCAACGTCTGGCTTTGCTGTTGACGATCGCCTCTCTCTTGGAACCTTAGATATGAACACACGAGACGACAATTCAGTTCTCACTTAGTGGAGTATAGACACAGCCTTTTATTTTTCAGTGAAGTTCAACCATTCACAGGGTCTACCAGACCACCCACCCGATGCCAGGCTGTGGGGACGACGCGATGAAGGCAGCGTCTGCCCCCAAGAGCTTACGTTCTGGTCACCAGGTTAATAAGCAAAAGCCAACGATTCTTTAGCTGCCAAATAAACTCAGGGCATCACAAATTCAATCTGTCATTGAGTTTGGGCTCATCTCTTAAACAAAAACCACTGGCCCGGTGTTACCCATTTATCCACGTGATGGAACAAACAAGAAGACTGAAAACCCAACTGGACTCTAGCGGTGTTCTCGCCGCTCCTTTCCATTGCCCTACCTTTCAGATCAAATGCAGAAAAAACCCCTCAGACTCATCAGTTCATTTAGAAAAGAAAATCACCCTACACCCATCATAAGAAGTCTGACATACAGACATAAGATTGTCACCTTTACAGTACAGACGTGATGATTTATCTCCCCCTAAGATGTAAGATACTTCTAGGACCCTATATTTAAAACATACACATATTCAAGCACTACAATCAGTATTATTACATCAGTCTTTCTGCCACTAAACTTGTTGGTGTTTTCCCATTCTCAAAATTTCAGTTACAAACATGAAACTTCTTGGGGCGCCTGGGTAGCTCAGTCAGTTAAGCCTCCGATTCTCGGTTTCAGCTCAGGTCGTGACCTCACAGTTTGTGAGATCAAGCCCCGCATCGGGCTCTGGGTCGACGGTACAGAGACTGCTCGGAATTCTCTTTCTCTCCCTCTCTACACCTTCCCTGCTTGTGTGCGCACTCCCTCTCTCTCTCCCTCTCCAGATAAATACAAAAAAAAAAAAAAAAAAACCTAAACAAATATGTAACCTCAAACTTCATAATACTTAGGAACTTATGATTTTTTATACTGATTGAGTCAATAAAACAAGCCGTAAGGAGAACAGATACATCATAAGCTCCACTTTAAAGGAATTCTTCGGCTACACTTCCCAGGCAAAGATTTCTTCCAGCATCCCGAGGCACAAGTTTCCCTTCATATTCAAAGGAAACAAAACAAAACAAATCTTACCTCAGCCTCTCAAACACAACACGTCGGATACACAGCCTCACATAAGAAAATAATTAAATCTTGTGTTTAGGTCCCACTCTATTTGGCGACCATAATCAAACTATGTTCTTTGCTTTTGTCCCCTCTGCATCTCTCGTATTCCGGAAAGAATACAGTGCCAGAAGGGAACAGAAGGCAAGCAACTGGTGAATCTAGGTGACTGTATCTGGGGGTTAATTTTCCAACCAAATGTAAGTTTCCTATGGCTTTGGAAGTTTTAAAAACGAAAAAAACAGGGCAAAACCAAACTGTAACGTATGGCCATCTCCACATACTATCGTTGGGCAGAGAGAAAAATGCCAAAGTAAATACAGGAAGCAAAGTGTGTCCCAGGGGAGACGGCACGGCATACTGAAGAGGGTGACTTTGGCACAATCCAGACCGGGACTGAGACCCTGGCCGCTACGCATCCTGGCTGTGTGACTTGAGGACTTAATTTTTTCCCATCTGCAAAATAGGGATAGTAACACATATTTTGCAGGCTTTCTGGAGGGATCAAAAAGAACACACGTGCTGGTAACACGTCTAGCGTGTGACACAGACGATCAGTAAGCGGTGGCTAGTATTATGAGGACGACGACGAGGATACCAATCTCCAGGTAGGAACACCACGTAAGACTTCAGGCAGAGAATAAATGATATCTAATTAGGACTGACCTATAGAAATAGGCAACGAGATATACCCTGAGCATAGAACAAGCAAGTCCAAGACTAGAAACTAGCTTTTTTTCCCTTCATGACTCCTACAAGCAAATCAAAAGCTCTGTCATGTCACGTAAGGAAAAGGAAGTCACTCTGACTGCGTCAGAATGTCGGCTGGAGCGCAGGTAAATGAACCACGGTCTCTGCTTGAGGGCACTAAGAAGTACCTTTGGTAAAACGTTCAATCTCGATGCGACACAGCTTACCATTTTCTTCTGCGGCAGCTTCGCCTCTCAGATAGAGCTAGCACAGCAGGCTACTGCACGCACTGCAAAAACAACCCTTTGATTCTATGATCGTCCCTTTTCAGCTTTGAACCACAGTAAGCCAAAGTACTCATTAGACTATTTATAGTCACTAGAGAAGCAACTTGCATTACACTCTGCCAGCAAATTACTGTTTTATATGCTGTTGAAGCAAGTGCATCTCGGACTGTTGTTAGGTTTGTAAAAGAGGAGGCGAATCCACCTTGTAATAGTCATAGAGCAAGCCCAGGGCGGCCGCGCTGTCTTCGTCCCCATTGATGCTCATCATTGCTTTGGTTGCTGCGGTGAGAGGGTTTTCCAGGAAGGACTTCCAGGCTTCATCCTCGCTAGTGTAGGAGCGCCGCTGTGGATAAAGTGCTTCGTTCTGAAGAACCAACACCGGCCGTTTGCTTCGGAGAAATCAGAAACACGTGTATGTACATCGCGCTTTTTACCGCAAGGCACCATAAGCTCATTTTTCAAGACCCAAACAACCAATTCCTTGCCGTTCCAATCAAATAGCTTTGTTCTTTAGTGTTTCATCAGCGACCCGCCCTGGCAAAGAAAATGAACACAAGACCAGGAGACAACCCACTTACATGCACGCCGAGGGGTCACCCAGTAAGACGCAAGGTATTTAGGCAGCCAGGGAACCTAAACCTTAGGCGGTTTACCTGTACCTGTCACCCAGGATCTAGTGTTTGGCAAAACGAAGCAAAACAAAAAAATGCTCTAAGAAAATGTCAGGCTATTCAAACACTTAAGTAAACAAACACAAGGACAAAGTCAGGCAAAACAGAACATTCACTCCCTTCAGACCTCTCCGATCAGGACTGTACCCTCCTCAAGAAGAGTATACGTGGTTCGATCATCATGCTGCTACATGTTATTTCCTTCCTTCTCCTGTTGATATCATGCCTTAAAAACCTTCCTACCCACAAAGAAGGGGGAGAGGAGGAGGGGGCGGAAAGAAAAAGGGAAACTTCGCTTAATCCTCCGGGGTATATGAGAAAGTTAGAATATTCTACTGATTCCCAGCAGATTGAGCATGGAATGTGGCCAAAGGGGACTGTAAATCAATAAGGAGGCATAAGTTTCTGGCATGGGAGTTAACTGTTTATCTCAGAGATAAACACTTGAGAATCTACGACAATAAATAAAGCCACTGAACGAAAGGAGCTTTTTCAAAAAAAAAATAGGTGGGAAATCTTGTTTTTAAAAATCTTTTCTAGTTTCTCACACCGGGCAAGAACGGTTTCGTTTCAACACTGTCGTTTGGTGGGACAAATCCAGAAAAATCAACGGAGATCTTAGTAGAGTCTTACAGAAGATTTAATTTTAAAGATTAAAACAAACATGACTGATTCTAAAACCCTGAAATGTAAACAGTCTCAACAACTGTTCGGTTGGCGCTATTTAATAAGTCAATAAAGAGAAAAAATGGAACACTCACTCCAGCAAAATGAAGTTGAAGGGGCAAAAAAAAAAAAACAAAAAAACCCCCACCAAAAACCTGTTAATGTTCAAAACGGCTCTGAATTATCACTATTCTAACAAGCAAATTTAAGGATCAGGCCTCATTGCAACACACAAATGAAATATGTTAAATGGCCTAAAGGTGACCTGCCTACTCTAAAAGTGAATGTAGAAAGATTGATTATCTTTTCAAGTAATCAACACAGGTTAGGGTTTGGCAGTCACCCAGGCCCTTTAAAAGCAGATACGGATTTTGAGAAAGGAGAACATCTTTGAAAAGGGGTGGGGACACGGGCCGACCACGTAACCTCAAAATCAGGTCTTCTTTCAAAGTCAGTGGTTTAAACTCATGTCTAGGCATAAAATCCAAGGAGCTTACATTTCGCAGGAAAAGAAGACTCGAGGTGGTGCAAGTACTATTTTAACACAAAACAAACTCAAGGAGGCAGTTTGCTTAGAAATGCAGGAGTGGATTTAAATCTCACACGCACAAGAAATAAACACGTCACATACAAAAGGGCACTGCCTACACCATTCCGAGCCGAGTGTTAACTACTGAATCAGTGCTATCTTGAGGTGATTTACTGGGGCATGGCTAAGCTATTATTAATAGTGTAATAGCTACTTCCAGAAGATTATGACAGCACTTGGCTCATTCAATTCCCGTAATGCTAGTTTTTCAGCTTCCCTTCTTCTCCCACCCCCATCCCAAATTTGTCCAGGCAACAGAAAATATTTTTTGCAAATGGCTTTGTTTGGGATCACCCTGAAGGTAGGTGCCTTACATTTCCAAAGCGTGCCAGAGGCCAAAATTTTAGCTTTGGAAATTTGCCTTATCTAAACCCGAAGTCAAGAAACAAACAGTCCCCAGTTGCCTGTCTTAGTCTACTTCCTCCTAGGACAGCCGGGCACTGGCAGGTGCTAGTCCCTAAAGGGCCCTCACTGCCTTGGGGAAGTCTTAAACCCTTCACCAATGAGCTCTCCAAGATTTCTGAAATGTATTTCAAGTGATCACTTAATGGACAACACCAGGTTAATCCATTTAAGATATCCCATACACAATCTAACCCCCTCAATCAGAAAAAGAGCACACGTAAGTTACAACCTGGAAGGAATACGTCTGATCTGGATTTACTGATCTGAAATATACCCATTCCTTTGGTGCCATTCACTTTTTTCTTAAAACTTTTTTTATTTCGGAACAATTTTATATTTACAGAAAAGCTGCAAAGAAAATACAGGAATATCCCTCACCCCGTGTCCCTTAATGTTAACATCTTACATTACCACCTTGCACGGGTCAAAAATATTTCTTTAATCACAAACTCCAAAAGACATATTAGCCCAGGACTTTTCTGTTTATCACCCTGATTTCGACGATTTCATCCTCCTGATCTTTTCTGAGGATTTTTAATTACAGTAATCTGTAATTACCATCAATGATGCAAGTGGCAAAATAACTCCTACAACAATTTTCTCACTCACACAGCCAGCCAAGGGGAAAAAAAAGATGCCAGGACACCAGAGCACTTCAACTTTTCCCTAAATCTCTCCTTTCGGAAGTTCTAGCAGGCGGACTGCAGGCAGGAGACCGCTGGGCGACAGGGGACTGATTACCCGAGACATCTACCTTTCAGCGGGGGAGCGAGTCCCCCCCGAGCAAACGCGACCCCGCTCGGGGGGGGGGGGAGGTCCACGCGTTGCGGCCACAGCCCGACAGGCGCGGCACCACGAATCTCCCTCCCCGCACCCGGGCCACCAGCCGAGCGGAGATGGGGGCGCGCCCGCGGGGTGGTGCCGCCGAGGCGGAGGGGGGCCGAGCAGGGAGCTGTCCTCTCCGGAATCGAGTCCCCAAGGCAAGGGTCTCCCCGGGGGCTTCGGAGGAACAAAGGCGCGGGGGAGGGGGTGTTGAAGGGCAGAGGCCGCGGCGGCGAAGAAAGTGGTCGGCGAGACGCGCCCCCAGCCCGGCCGGCCGGCTTCGACCCCGCCCGCCGGGCCTCGCCCCGCGCCCGGCCTCACACCCCCGTCCGTCCGTCCGTCCGCCCGCCCGCCGGGCCTCGCC
>NW_026057579.1:32763032-32829418 GCF_023721935.1 Panthera uncia
GCGGCCCCGACGGGTTGGGTTCGCTTTTCTCGCTCTGAGCCGGCTCGGCGCGGGCTGCGCGCTCTGGGCGCCCGGGCTCGACCACCCATTGGCTGGCAGCGCGCCCGCCCGGGGCGGGGCCTCGGGGCCGGGAGGCCGGCGGCGCCGCCTGATTGGCCAGCGCGCGGGCCGCCGGGGCGGGGACCGCCGCTCCGCGTGGCCGCGTAGGTGCGGCGCGCCCCGCGCTCTCGGCCTGCCTCGGGCCGGGGACTGGCGTGGCCGCGCGGCTGCAGGCGCGCACCTTCCGCCCCTCCGCCGCCCTCCGCGTGCCCACCGCCCGGCGCCGAGGTCGCAGCCCTCGGCGGCTCACCTGAGGGACCGGCCAAGCTTTGGGGGTCCTTCTCGGGCCTTGGGGGTCCTTCCTTCCCCGCTAGCCCACCGAAGCCCTCCGCGGCTCCAGTGATGGAGCCACCCCGTCCGCGGTCCGCAGCTCGGCTGCCTCGGGCACCTTTCCCTCTCCGGGTCTGTGAAGCGCCCCGCCTTCGTGCCGCCTCTCAGTCCGCGTCCATTTATTTATGAGGCCTCTGGCTGTGGCCTGAGAAAGCTCAGATGTCTCCGGCCTCGCCGTGCCCACCGCAGCTGTCGGGCTTTCGAACCTTCTGCGCGTCCATCTTCTAGTGTCCGCTATGTGACAGTCACTGGGCAACTGCCCGTCTAACCGTTGTTTCCCCTCGTGAGCCCTGGGTGAGGACCTGCCGAGTGGCGGCATCAGCCTCGTCCTGGCCTCCTGGTCCCAAGTGCCTGCCCCTCCCCCTCTCCTGCGCCCCCACCTCACTGCTGGCCCCCCATCACCTCTAGTCCCTGCGCACCTCTTAGCCCTCTCAGAATCCCCATCTGGGCTTCAACCCCTTCACCCCTCACTCCCCTCCCCACCCCCGCAGAGCTCCTTCCTGGGGCTCCATCCCTAACCCACTGCTGAACCTTCCAGCATTTCCGGCATTTCCACCCCTACCCCGGCCCGAATGGTCCTTCTGAGCGGAAGTTCCCTGCTCCAGGGTCAGCTGGCTCGTTCAACAAGTGTAGGGAGAACTCCTGTATGCCAGGCATTGTTCTAGATGTGGAGGTAGTGAGCAGATTTCCCTGCCTGCCTTCAGCATCCTAGGGGGTAACAGACAATAAGAAGTATGAGTAAGGTGTGTTGGAAACCGTGCTCATGAGACGGGCAAGTTCTGCGGGAGAAAAAGCAGGCAGCTGGAGAGCCCGGGGTGGAGCTGGGGCTGGAAGGCCTGAGGAGGAAAGGCCTTCGAGGAAGTGGGGGAGGAGTGGGTCAGGCACACCTTTGCAAAAGATGTGGACAGTGGACATCTGGAGACCGGTGACCAGAGGAGGACAAAGCAGGAGGACAGGGGAGAGGTGTGTGGACTTTGGTTTTTACTAAGACAGAGGCTTTGGAGTAGAGCAGTGACCTGATCTCCCTCACGTCTTTAAGTAACCTGGGCGGTAGGAGCACAAAGATGGGAGCAGGGAGTCCCGACCGAAGACGATAGTCGCGCGGCCTAGGGTGGTGGAGTCGAGCCGTGAGAAGAGCCTGGATGTGTCCTGAAGGTAGAGCCAGCAGGATTTCCTGACAGTTGGATGTGAAGTATGAGAAGAAGAGAGTCGAAGACCGCTACGAGGTTTCCGGGTAAAAGCTGGAAGAGCGGGTTGGATGTGACTGTGGGGTCCAGGGAAGAGGGGGCCGAACGGACATCTGGGAGTCATCAGCGCAGAGATGGTCTTGAAAGCCTGGGGATAAGACGAATCTCCACTGCAGGGGGAGGACACAACAGGCCCCCCAGGGGATCCTGGAGCCCCCAGTGCAGAAAAGCTGGGAAGAAGAAGATCCAGCAGAGGGGGCCAAAGAGGGGAGATCGCCGAGGTGGGAGGGAAATGGATTCGTGGGAGCTGGGTGCAGAAAGTGAGACAGGAGGAAGGTGCGGTCAGCTGGGGCACATGTTGCCAGGAGGCCACAAAAGATGAGGATTTAGAAACAGGGAGGCCACCGGGGTCTTTATATAGGTGGAAATCATCAGAGTTGGAGCGGCTTGAAGCAACCCCAAGTGGGCATTGTCCCCACCTCGACTTCTCCCTCTGCTGCATTTCCAGAGGTGGCCAGAGTGAACCTTATTAAAGCACACATGTGAGATCGTGTCACTCGAGTACACTCCAGATAAAGTGCAAACTCCGTAGCGGGGTGTGTAGATGAATAGCTCAACCTGCCCTTTTGCTGTTCTCCTCCCGATGCACAGAACTAAGAACCACCCCGTGCCCCCAATCCCCTGCTCCCCCGCTCCGCACTCGGCCAACTTCACTCAACCTTCCAGACTCGGCCAGGACTCCCCTTTCCTCCGGCGGGGCTTCCCTGACCTCCTAGGCTGGGTTAAGTGTCCTGTGCATCCCCACAGTCCCTTCTGCGTCACCCCGTTACCACATTTACCACGTTCTGTCTGTAGTATGTGATTTTCTGTTTGCATCTGTCCCCACCATAGTGGGAGCTCTTCGAGAAAGGGCGGGGGTTGTATCGCTTTCGCGTGTATGTCCCCAGCCTCGTGGTATACACACAGGAACTATCCAGTAAGCGTTCGTTGAACCTGCAGGCATCGGTTCTGCCTCTCTTCCCTTCTTGACCATGACCGGGGTTGATCTACGTGGCCTTCCTGAGACCGAGGACTAAAAGCCTCGTGCTTCACTCCCAGTGCCTGGTATTTGGTAGGCACAAAATAAATATGGGACAAGTGAATATCAAACCATATAACCAAAAACAAAAATAGTAAGGGCCCGAGGTTCTTAGACCCTAGAGGTATTGATAAAAAAAACAAAACAAAACAAAACAAAACAAAAAAAAAACATTGGGTCTGTTTTTATAAATTTTCATATAGGCTATTGAGCTTGTCTCCAGGAGTTCTCTAAAACAGAACTTAAAATCCTTACCTCTGAGCTCTCCACCTATCTGTTGGTAATACCTTCTCTATTGTTTTTTTTTTTACTATTTTTTTAAGTTAGAAAAATACTATGTGGTCATAGTTAAAAAAAAAAAAAAGCAGAAAAGGAAGGGAGACATAAAGGAAAAACTACACGCAAATTTAAGTAACACAGAGGGTTTAGAGCACAGAGTCCCTCCCTCCTCCATCCAGAGATAATCGCTGTGAACGGTGTTTGGGGATCTTACTAGGTAATGCCCACGTATCTACAAGTATACGTATGTTTTATTTTCTTACACAAATGGTACTCATACTGCGCACAGCCCAACTCTCAGCTTGCTTCCTTCCCTCTCCTATGTCTTAAACCTTTTCCATGTGAGCACATACACATCTACTGAACTTAAGAAAAAAATGGCTGCATGGGGCACCTGGGTGGCTGAGTGGGTTAAGCGGTCAGCTTCAGGTCTGGTCATGATCTCACGGCTCGTGGGTTCGAGCCCCTCGTCGGGCTCTGTGCCGACAGCTCAGAGCCTGGAGCCTGCTTCAGGTTCTGTGTCTCCCTCTCTGCCCTTCCCCCCTCCCTCTCTCTCTCAAAAAAAAAATATTGAAAATAATTTAAAAAATAATGAAAATTTAAAAAATGACTGCATATTATTTCTTTGTATTGATATGTGATAATGAGACTCTATGGGTGAGCAATTAGGGTCTTTCTCCCCAGTTTTTCACAATTGCAAACATTCTGCACCAAACATCTAACTATGCACTCTGCACACTTGATTGAGTCTGAGCTTAGGCTAAATCCCTAGAATCGCACTTCTATGAAAAAGACATATGCACAGTTGCAATCTTTACGGATCTTCCCAAAGCGTTTCCCAGAAGGTTGCCCCATTTAGACTCCAACCAACGGGTTATCGGGACAGGCTGAATCACCGATGACGGGCATTCTCAAACTCAGCCTCGCCAGTCTGTTAGATGAAAACTAGCATCTCATTGTTTTGATTTGCATTTTTTAAAATTACGAGTGAGGTTTAGGATCTTTTTATTTGTTTGGCAATAATTCTTCTTCGCTAACGGATGGGGTTGTGGTTTTGGTTTTTTGTGTGTGTGTGTGTTTTTTTAAGAGAAGGAGGGTCTTTGAGGCACTTTCTCAAGCCGTGGGCTTCCGAGTCGGGAATGTGGAGGTAAGGAGGCAGAGCCGAGTAGACTGAGAGAGCTCCAGCCCAGGTTCTACTGAGCTCAGTGGAGTTCGTGCTTCCCGGGCCTCAGAAAGAGGAAGAGGTTGAGCTGGTCATCTGGTCCCTTCCAGCTCCAGGGTCTCGTGACTGCAAGAATGGTTGTTAAGAGATCTGATGTTAGCTACCCACAGCTTACAGAACTGAAGTCCCACCTCCGGAGCCTGGCATTTAAATTCCTTAGCCATCTGGCCCCGACATACATTCTAAAGTTTGTCCCAGTTAAAAGCCCCAGGGCCCTGGACCCCATCACCGTGTTCCCCGAATGTGCCCTGCAATTTCAGGCCCTCGGTTGCCTCTGCCTTTCCTTTCCTTCTCTCTACCTCACCGCCCCCATCCCGCCTCTGCTTTCACGGCCACCTCCAAGGCCATCTCCTGCAAGCGTCCTTCCCATCCTACTTGAACCGCTCCTGCGGAGCCTCGGCCATCCCTTTGTTAAACTGCACATCACAAGCTGCTCTGCCTTTCAGTTAACTCAGCTCTGCATGAGTTTGAGAGAATGGCTTTAAGTCAATCAGATCTGAATTCAAATCTCAGATCTGCTTCACAGTTTTACCTTAAGCAGTCTATCTCCCTGCCAGTCCTCAGTGTTTTCATCTGTGAAATGAGGAAAACAGCATCAAGTTCTGTGGAGTTAAATAACATCACGTAGTTAAAGAATCTCACACAATGCCCGGCGCAAAGACACGTGACAGCGGGCCTCCGTCTTCCTGGGAGATTAGGTGGTCGGGAACCTAGTCCAGGGTCTCCAGGTGCTTGTTCGCTGGCTATGCCACCTCACCATCACCCGACGAGCCATTTGCGGGGCTCATCACACGCAGGGACCTCGCTCTGATGAAACAGCCCATATGGAAGAGACATCTCAGTAATTGCAACGGAAGAGCCTTTGTGCCTGACGTCCGAGTTAGTCCCACCCGGTGTACCAGAGCCATTGTGTCTGTGCTGTGTCACCGTGTGTCTGCTGTGAGAGGAAAGTCTTCTACTCTAGAGATACGGGGCATAGAAGGGAGAGTATGGAATCCCCGCCCTTGCCTCCCAGCCCTGTGACTTTGGAAAGTTACGTAACCCTGAGCCTCAGTTTCCACAACTGGGGAATGGGAGACACTGATTCCTACCACCAAGGGATCCATTTGTTTTGTCTCGTGAAAAGTATCTCAAACAATGCCAGACCTACTGGAATTCAATAAATATTAAACGTCCCGACTTCCCATTGTCCCTCACCGTATTATATAAGCCGCTTAGTGGACATAAACTGTATCTCATATATATATTTTAAAAACCTCATCATCCAGCGTAGCAATAAGCGTATTATATAGTATCGATAATTGTTATTCAGGATGGTGAGGACATTAGCCTTCTTTGGGCAGTACTCATGGATCACATACCTGAGCTCCTTTGACTTAAAACCAGCCTTTGAGGTAGACAGGGTTATGCCCACCTTGTAGATGAAGAAGCAAGGTCCAGAGAGATCAAGTGATGTTTTTAGAGTCTCCTACTCGGGAATTTTGGGAATCGAACCCAGACCCTTGTTTCCAAATCCCACACTTTCCCTTCTACGTGGTCCCGATATGAGAGCATTTCTGCCTGATATTCTGGGTGCAGCCTGTGGCCCCATTATAAAGCAGCCTGGACACTTTAAATGCGGCAGAGCCATGGCTGGGGCTTCTGGTGACAGCCTCTGGCTTCCAGGATCGGGTTGGATTATTCCCTGAATTGATCCTCAAACTTAGACAACATGGGGACTCGCAGAACCCTCTCTCCGCTTTTCGGTATCCGACGCTCTGTTTTCAGAGGTCCTTCGTGGCATTGCCCTGAGTGCGCCTGTTCAAGGAGGCTTCGCCCCTTCCCTTCCATGTCTGCCTGTTCTGCCAGCATGACTGCAGTCTCAGGTGAGTCTTGTTAAATACCTGGGCCTTGATCCAGACTCTCTCCCCGTTTCTGAATGGAGGCAGAAGAGCGATGTCAGGCTGGGTGTCACCCTCTTGCTGGCAACTGGAACCCAGATATCTCACATTCTTTTCCTCTGGCTTCATGGAGATCGATCATTCCAGTGAAGGCTCAACATTGCACCACAGCTGCCAGAAAGCCCTCGGCTTGGAAACACTGGCCTTACCCTTCGGTAAACCTCCCTTGCCTGTGACTAACGCCGAGTGGGGCGGGGAGCCATCATGCTTTGCGGCCTTCTGCAGAAAGCGCTCCAGGCTCGGGAGGGGAAGGAAGGCCTGTCCTCGGCTGGCCTGGCCGGCTCACATTTGCATACTTTACTCGCTGAAGAAAAGGTTATGAGTGGTAAAACGCCTTCGTTATAAACTATCCACTTAAAATTGTAGCCTCTCACCACATTCGACTACTACGAGAGAGAGAGATTGTCCTCCCTCGGTAGGAAGGAAAGATGGAATGAAGTTCCTCGTCCTCTCAGTAAAAGCCCCTCAGGGCATCACAAAACTCCCAGGTGACCCTACTCTGGGGCCATTGTGGGGATCAGCAGATGGGGACACTACTCTGAGACGGGAGATCAGAGGGCTGGCTTTTAACACCTACACGGAGCGAGCAAAACACAAAAAGTGCTTCCTCAAAGGCATGTGATCCCAGGGGCGCCTGGGTGGCTCAGTCGGTTGAGCACCGGACTTTGGCTCAAGTCATGATCTCACGGTTCGCGGGTTCGAGCCCCGCGTCAGGCTCTGTGCTGACAGCTCGGAGCCTGGAGCCTGCTTGAGATTCTGTGTTTCCCTCTCTCTCTGCCCCTCTTGGCTCATGCTCTCTCTTTCTCTCTCAAAAATAAATGCACGTTAAAAAAAATTTTTTTTTAAAAGGCATGTGATCCTTAATAAAGCAAAACAGATGCACTGGCACTGTATTGAAAAGGCCAAAGAAGAGGGGTCCTAACAAGTTTCTGGTGGGTGGCAGGTAGAAGTCAGTTGAACGAGCCTCATGATTCCAGATTAGATGCGGGACGTCTCCTACACACGGCTCCTCTTTGGCATTGTCACCTGCATATTTTTAATCCTTGTGAGCTCTATTTTTCACATAAGAGCTGTAGTTTCCTCCCCTCAAAAATCTCCTACCCAGCCCGCGGGTGCACGTACTCACGACTAACTCGCGGTCTGGTGCACAAGTCGTTCCTCCTGGAGACCCGGGAACGTCAGCACAGATGTTGTAGATGCCCTGATGGAGGTGTGTGTCACATGCTTTGGGGAGGACGGATTCTGCCCCGGAGAGCTGAGGTGGGGAAAGGTGGGGGGTGGCATTTGAGCAGGGTCGTAAAGAACGAATAAGGGGTCTTCTGAGACAAGGGAGGGCATTTCCGGCAGGGAACACAGCACGGGCAGAGGCCCCGAGGTGTGAGATGTCATGGCTGTTCAGGGACCCCTCGCTTGCACTGGAGGGAGCCACACTCTCACAGGCCTCCCAGACTAAGCTATCAGGCTGTTGTCAACAGAAGCCATCGCAGGGTGCCGAGTCTCCGAGTGGCATCAGATCTGTTTTGGCGGAAATACTTGGCAGGGGCGGGACAGATGCTTGGAAAGGAGAGTGGTTTTGCACCCACCGGGAGGGTGGTGATGAGGACCGGGGCTGGGCAGCGACTATGTCATCAGAGGATTGGAGACCGGCCAGAGAGGTCCTTGGTGGTGGAACCGCCAGGGCTGAGTGACGGAGATGTTGGATGACAGATTGGGAGGAGTTGGCGATTTATTGCTTAGGTGATTAGGTGAATGGTGCTGTCACTGACAGCCGGGGAGCAAGGAGGCCAAACAGGTTTGGGGCAGAGGTTTTGGAGGAGGGGGTGGTGAGGAAACACACCAGTCATAAACCAATGTTTTCGTCTTCGTGGTAGCTCTCGGGCTCCTCTGATTCCACGCTGACATCACCAGGGCTTGGAGCTCTGTGAGGTGGGGCTGGAAGCTGGTGAAGCCCTCACATTCCGGAGCTAGAGTGCCTGGCATTAGAACTTCTCGATGGCTTTGGGGCGCCCGGGGAGCCCAGTCGGTCAAGAGTCCGACTTTGGCTCAGGTCGTGATCTCGGGGTTCATGAGTTGGAGCCCCGAGTTGGGCTCTGTGCTGATAGTGCGGGGCCCGGAGCCTGCTTTGAGTTCTGTGTCTCCCCCTCTCTGCCCTTCCCTCTCTGTCTCTCTCTCTCTCTAAAATGAATACACATTAAAAAAAAAAAAAAAAAAAGAACTTCTCAATGTCTTTATTTGTCGAATAACACAGTACTGCATCATGGGACCGGTCAGGGAATTAGTAGAGGTGGTTCGTGTAAATTGCTGAGACCACGGCCTGGAATATTCTGAGCACTCCAGAGATACGTGCTATCTGTGGTATGGCCACAGGTACACCTTGAGCAAAAGAGGTGCCCATTTTCCCCTTCTGTTTTAAAAATGCCTCGGGGGCACCTGGGTGGCTCACCCGCTTAAGGGTCTGACTCTTGATGTCGGCTCCGGTCATGATCTCATGGTGTGTGGGTTCGAGCCCCCTGTTGGGCCCCCGTCCCCACCCCGTGCCGGGCTCTGCTTGGGATTCTCTCCCTCTCTCTCTGCCCCTCCTGTGCTCTCTCTCTCAAAATAAATAACGAAACTCCTAAAAAAAATAAAAACACTTCTATTTGGTTCCAAACCAACATTTGCAAGGCAGACAACCAGGTGCGATGGTGAAGCGGGGATCCTTGCGGTGCATAGCTGATGAGAAAGTAGGAAGGTTTTCGCGACCTTTTCCCTTTTTCCCATCACTCCTTCCATCGGAGGCGTCTCCTGAACATCCGTGGAATGTAGGGTTCTAGACGGAGCATGAGAAATGGCCCCCAGTGTCAGAGGCTCACCGCCCGGCTCGGACAATAGGACACGTGCGGAAGTAGGTTTCAGACAGAGGACGTGCTGTGGGTCCCGAGGAGCGAGAAGACCCCTCCCTGACGCTGTGGTAGGACCCGAGGGCCCTTTCAGACAGAGGGAGGATGAAATCAGTCTGAGGGACAGAGCGAGCTGGGGGCTGGGAGGCGGGGACCAGGTGGGAGAACAGAGAGGGGGCCGGGGGGTGCCAGGTGATGAAAGGCAGGCTCTGGGGCCACCCCACCTGCTCTGCCCCTCGGGCTGTGGTGAGGAGGGGGGCAGGCAGGGGAGTCGGGAAGGGTCTGAACTTGATCAGACGCAGATCCCCGGGCTGCCCTTGGAGAAACTCGGTGCGTAGACAGGGAGGCGTGGAGAGGGGTTGACATGTGCAAGGTGTTTTGGCATCATGGCCAAGCGGTGAGTGGGGGGGAGACAGGGCCCAGGCAAGGTGACCGAGGACCCCAGGCGGAGGAGACCTTCCCTGGTGTGGATTTTGTCCCGGTGTGAATTTCTAAGGAGAGAAAGGTAAAAATAAATGAACGTGTTTATGGCATTTTCTTCTCCTCCAACGTGGTAAAGGACACATTTTTCCTACTTCTGGCCCTGGAGTTAAATTCAGAGACCACCTTTTTCATTTTAGGTAATGTTTAACTTCATCACTGAATCTGAATTAATGTGGACAACAATGGTGACAAAAGGTAATTACATTTAAGTGGCATTCTAACTTAAAAATTCTTTTGGAAATATCTGTGAGTCACCCAGTTCAACGCAAATATCCATAAAACATGCACTAATCGTTCCAGAAGGAAATAATTGTAGCAGAAGGGCAAAAGGCCAAGTGAGCTGAGAAATACCAGGTTCTTAATTTATAAAGTCAATAAAAGCGCTCTTTTGTAAGTCCTCCTCAAGTCATGGCGCATTATTAGGTAAGTCTGGCACTAACATCACTTTATGCTTAAATACTTCACAAGGACACGGAACAAGGGAACGTACCCTGAGAGCTTCTCGAAAACATTTTGTGAGAGACTTCATACGGTGTGAGCTTACTCAGCTTTCAAGAATACGGAGGCACTGTAAATGGAAAAAAAAAAAATGTCACTGGCTATATGCCCAACATGAAAACACACACTTTTAACTCGCTGCAGTGTATAATAATTCACAGAGCTTTGGAAATTCTACTCAAAGTTTTCCTTAAGTCTTGGAAATAATGAGCCTTCTCCCCTAAGCAGTATAGCTTTCTGTGTAAATACGGGGTTGAATTAATAGTGCTTTTTTTTCTCGGCTTTGTGCCAATGGAGGAAAAAAACAAAAAAACAAAAAACAACCCAAAGGGCTAACAAAGAACTACACACTCTCCCCGGGGTAAACGTGCTGCCCCTGCTGGCCCCGGCCCTGGGCTCTCCTCCTTCCTCTGGGCTATAGAAGGCTCCATCCACTTTTGTGTGGCAATGACACGCCTTTTGTGCCCCCAGAGAAATACTGCCCTTTGGTGAGATAAATAAACAACGTTACTTCCCCATGATGATGTCGCTTTACCCAATGTAAGAAGGGCCAAATCTGGCAGGCAGAAGAGCCCTCTCTCCTTTCAAGTCTAACCCAGAATTCCAAACTGCCTGAAGAAATCCACGTTTTTTGAAGGGTTAAAAAAAACAAACCCTGGGGTACCTGGGTGGCTCATTTAAGCCTCCGCCTTCAGCTCAGGTCATGATCTCACGGTCTGTGGGTTCGAGCCCCGCGTCGGGCTCTGTGCCGACAGCTCAGAGCCTGGAGCCTGCTTCGGATTCTGCGTCTCACTCTCTCTTTGCCTTGTCCCTGCTAGCACTCTGTCCTCTCTCAAAATTAAATAAACATTACATTTTTTTTTTTTTTTAAATACCCAAACCAAGGGAGGGAGCATGGGCCAAATGGGTAAGGGGCATTAAGGAATCTACTCCTGAAATCATTATTGCACTATATGCTAACTAATTTGGATGTAAATAAAAGATAAAATTAAATTAAAAATAATAAAAAACATTAAATAATAAATAAATAAATAAATAACCCAAACCAAAAATGTATGTTCAAAATTTGTGATATCCGCATAGATTAACAAAATATTTAGGTCAATGTTCTATATTCTCAGGAGAAAAGATCCTCATCGCACCTCCCTGAATTAATTTTTTAATTAAAAAACTTTAGAGGTTTTTTATGTTAATCTTCTAGATCAAACTTTAAAAAAAATTTTTTTTAACGTTTATTTCTTTTTGAGACAGAGAGAGACAGAGCATGAACGGGGGAGGGGCAGAGAGAGAGGGAGACACAGAATCTGAAACAGGCTCCAGGCTCCGAGCCGTCAGCCCAGAGCCCGACGCGGGGCTCGAACTCACGAACCGCGAGATCATGACCTGAGCTGAGGTCGGACGCTTAACCGACTGAGCCACCCAGGCGCCCCTAGATCAAACTTTTAATCGCTACAGATATGGATGGATAGATTTATCTCAATATAGTAAATGAGAAAACAGGTAGGTAGGTGCGGAATAAATATACTCGCAGCTGTTTTCCACGATGTTCTGATGATCCAAGTTTGATACTCCCGACAACGAAGAACAGGAAATTCACTCAACTTCAGTACATATATGCTATATTTGCATGGCTATGAGCTTAGACGGATCACTGACAGACAAAACAATTTAAAGCCTTTTTTTTTTTTTCTTTCCAGAAGTACCTATTGCATTCTATTTTCACCCCCTGGAAGTGTCTGATTTCTCACTGTCACAATCGTTACTGGAGATGAGACCACGTGAAATTTCACTTGGTTTTATTTCCCTTTAGGGTGGTCACCTCATCTGCAAAATTATATTTCACTGTAGTGGTAAGGTATTTAATTTTTAAAAAAACATAAAATAAGTTTTGTTCATAAAAGAGATTCCACCCAAATCAACAAGTATCACAAGTCTGCCTACTGGCAAAATAATTTATTGCTTCCCCTGAAAGGAGATGAGAAACCTGATTCCTGCTCCAGGTGGGGGAAGCCTGGGAACTGGGCACCCCTCCCTGGGCACCCAGCCCTTCCATGCTGCCCCTGCCAGCTGTGAGTTCCTCTACGCTCCTACTGGGCTCTATTTGAATTTTTTTTTTTTTTAATGTGTATTTATTTTTGCGACAGAGAGAGACAGAGCATGAATGGGGATGGGCAGAGAGAGAGGGAGACACAGAATCCGAAGCAGGCTCCAGGCTCCGAGCTGTCAGCACAGAGCCCGATGCAGGGCTCGAACCCACAAGCCGTGAGATCGTGACCTGAGCGGTAGTCAGACGCACAACCGACTGAGCCACCCAGGCGCCCCTACTGGGCTCTATTACATCCATATGGCACTTTGCCTACTTCTGCCTTATTTCATAACCGCGTACCTTTCTAGTTTAGAAATAGCTGAGGCAAGTATTCAAACAGAGCTAGGCCTTGAGGAGACCACCTCCAGGGTGTCCTGTGCCCATGTGGGGGGACTGCAGCAGAGAAGTAATGGCCGCCCACTCCAAGGGGCACCCACTGTACTAAGGCACGCCTGAGCGTGGAAGGGGTCCAGAGGCACCTTCGCTCTCCCCGCCAGAACATGGGAAGCAGCTGGGGGAGCTGAGGGCTGTCATTCCTCGTGGACACCCCGAGCCTGTGGGAGCTGAGCGGAGCGATCAGCACCCACAACCATCTGCATCAGAGAGCTGGCAAGGACCTTGAGGACACACATAGGGTGGGGGCTCTTTCTCCATCTCACCCTTGAACCCAGAGGCCATCTAGGGAAGGAGACAGATTGGTGAAACAGCCCTGATCGCTTTACTAAATATTTATCCCAAAGTGGTCGTTTTAACCCTGAACAGACGAAGATGTCCTTAATTGGTAAGACTAAAGATCCAAAGCTGTATCTTTGCTGCCCTCCAGCCCTACCCAACAGGATGGAGACGAGGGAAAAGTTACAGATAATAAAATCAAGTGGCATAATTTTTGTGTATTGAATGTGGCCAAATACATTTTGACTCTGTTGGGGCGCCTGGCTGTCTCGGTGGGGCGCGCAACTTTTCATCTCAGGATGGTGAGTTCGAGTCCCATGTTGGGCATAGCGATTACCTAAAAATAAAAATCTTAATAAAAAAAATTAGGCTCTGCTAATACTGTAAGCTTTGGGGAAGCAAAAGCTGTTTAAGTCTCAGGAGAGGCAGTGTAGTTCAGCAATTTATTCTAGACTGTCTGTGTGACTTTGGGCAAGGTATTCAACCTCCCCCATGTCTCAGGTTCCCCATCTGTAAAATGGAATAATAATACCTACATCATGTAGTTGTTGTGAGGGATAAACTAATAACTCATTTATTAATTTAACTAATAACTAATAACTAATAATTAATTTAACTAATAACTCATTTATTAATAACTCATTTATTAATTTTAATGAAAAAATACGGGGCATTTAGGAAAACATCTGGCATATAACAGACCTTATGCAAGCATTTACTATTAGGTCATTCTCTAAGACTAGAACAAATCTGGATGCTAATAGTTATAAAGTATCTCACAGAATGTCCTGGTGGTAGATGATCAACAGCTGTTAGGAATTAGTTTACTCGTAATACCCTAGCATCATAGTTTGCACATATAAGATGTGAAGACTTTGAACTTGAGAGAAAAGACCGCAATGAGATATTGCTCATTGCCTGTCAACAGACAGTCCCCCCCACCTTTCCCTGTTAATAGTACCCAAAGTTTGCTCAAATGTAAAAGAAAGATCCTTAATCCTGGGGAAGGTAGGAATGCAACAGACAGCCTGCTCCCCCGACCTTCCTCTGTCAATTTTGCTCAAGTATTAAAGAAAGACCCTTAATCCCAGGGAAGGTACGAATGCATCACGGTCATCTAAACCAGTCATGGTAATCCTATCCCCCTTTGCTAGTTATGGTGCAGTTCTGGCCAATGGACGTAAAGAACACTCTACCAGGGGGCTTCTAGAAAAGGTTTTCTCCCCCAGAGAGATTCTTGAGAAAGTGTTTAGTCATATTCCCTCTTTGTACCAGGATTTGTCTGTGTGGAATTGTAGCATCCATCTTGTGACCCTGAAGTAGCAAGCTGGAGAACAAAAGGCCACCATGCTTCGAACCACCCGAGCGCAAACGGTCTGGGTCCCTGATGGGATTGCTGGGCCCCTGAACCAAATCTGGAACCACTTACTTCCAGAGCTTTCATGAGGTGTTAAAAGAAAAAAAGATTACCTCTGATTTAACAGTTAGGGATTCTGTTCATTGTAGCCTAAAAGCATTTGCTTACCTCCCATTCCCTGTCATTTATTTTTGAACTTTACCGATACGTGATACACCTGTGGTTCTCATATTAGTGTGCACAGAATCACCTGGAGGGCTCCACGCCGAGTTTACAAATCGGCAGGTCAGGGATAGGGCCTGGACTTCTGCATTTCTTTTTTTCTTTTTTTTTCTTTTTTAGATTTTTGTTTTTAACGTTTATTTATTTTTGAGACAGAGAGAGAGACAGAGCATGAACGGGGGAGGGTCAGAGAGAGAGGGAGACACAGAATCCGAAGCAGGCTCCAGGCTCTGAGCCATCAGCCCAGAGCCCGACGCGGCGCTCGAACTCACAGATCGCGAGATCGTGACCTGAGTTGAAGTCGGACGCTTAACCGACTGAGCCACCCAGGTGCCCCTGGACTTCTGCATTTCTAATAAGTTTCCAGGTGATGTCAATGTTGTTGGTCCAAGGATCCCACTTTGAGAACCACTGTGTAGATACGCAAGACATTTTTATTGAAATAAATTTACAGAAATATCCATGAATCTTCTTCCTGGCAGTGGAGAAAAGAAAGCTACTGAACAACATTTCCTAAGAACACAGATGCAAAACCTCTTAATAGTTCAGCAAAATAAATTCAACAATATGTAAAATGGATGAGAGATCATGACCAAGTGGGGTTTATACTAGGAATGCAAGGTTGGTTTCACATTTGAAACTCAATTGAATTTCAAATGTGAAACCACATTAACTGGCTAAGAAAGAGAAAATGGGGACGCCTGGGCTGCTCAGTCAGTTAAGCATCTGACTTTGGCTCAGGTCATGATCTCACGGTTCGTGGGTTCAAGCCCCGTGTCAGGCTCCGTGCTTATAGCACAGAGCCTGCTTGGGATTCTCTCTCTCCCCCAAAATATATAAACCTCTACAGTAGGGAAAAAAAAAAAAAAAAAATAAAAAAAACAAAAAAAAAAAAAAGAATTAAAAAAAAAAGAAAGTACCATTATCTCAAAGTTGCAGGAAAAGCATCTGAAAAAAAAAAAGACCAAAAACAAATTATTAAAAAAAAAAACAAATTCTGCAATCTAGGAGTAGAAGGGAACTTGCTGAACTGCAAACAGCATCCATGGAGAGCTCTATCTATACAAACCCTCTAGGAGATCCCATCTGGCCCCGCAATTTTTAAATATTACTTATATTCTGGTGTTTTCCTACATTGCCATGACCCCAGACCTCTGAACCACAGACTGCCCCCCAGCTTCGTCCTTTGACATGTCTCCAGTGTCTGATCAGCATCTCAAACTCAACGTGCCCCAAACAGAACAGATTTCCTGATCCCCCCTCTTCTGAGTTCCCCTGTGGTATGCAGCCTAAAATTAAGGCCCAATCCCGTGTGGTGTCCTGACATCTGGTGAAACTGGGAGGGCCTCAAGTGGCCTAACTGCAACTTACCCTCCCTACTCTGCTCTGTGGATCGGGTCCCCTAATCAAACACACCTCATGAAGAAGACCAAGGGGCTGCTGAGTACCAGGTTTGAGCTCCCCGCTGCCCATCGGATTATTCAAATAAGCCAATGACACCCTCGGGCAGGAACCAGGGGTCACTCCTTCCCCCTGATACTGCAGAGCCTGCCTCCCACGCTCCCGGTTGTTCCCCGTTCCCAAGCATGCCCGCCCCCCCTCCGCCTTGGCCCTATGTTGTGTGCTGTGTCCTCTCCCGGGTGGTAAGTACATACGATCTATAAACTGCTGTCAACCTCATCTATTCAATGTCAGGTACAGTGTGTTTGGCTAGTCCCACAACCTTCTAACCCAGCGGTTAACTTCCCTCACACACAGGGGGAACAGCAGGAAATTAAAGGAGCCCCACCTTGATAAATGGTACCTTAATTAGCTACTCGGGAAAAAAAAAATTGGGTATTTTGATTTCTCACACCCACAACCAATCTATCACCACATCCTTATTAGTTCACACTTAAACTGTATCTGGGATCTAATCCCTTCTCGCCACTTCCGCATCGTCTGTAGTCCCCACCACCACCGTGGCCCCAACAAGGACAGTAGGCTCTAATGAGGCCTCTGCCTCTGCACCGTGTGTTCACCACAGGGCAAAGCGGGCCTTCTAGGACACAGGTTTGATCACATCATTCTTTTGCTCAACATTTTCTAATGGCTTCCTATGATACCTTTGGGATCAAACCCAAAGCCCTTACCAGGGCCTTGAATGCAGATTCTTCCATTTCATGTGCTATTAATCTCCCTTTCAACCATAACATTCCAGCTGCCCCGGACCACAGGGTATTCCTTGAATCCATCAAGCATACCCCTGCCTCAGAGCCTTTGCACGTCTCCTCTGCCTGGAATAACCTTCCCCTGGGAGGTTATTAAGCTCCACGGCTTAGGCCACTGGTTGTACTTCATAGCAGTTGATCTCTGCTCAAGGTCACCTCCCAGGGGCCTTCCTCAATCTCCTTTGATAAAAAGGCCCACCCTTATCACCCTTGCCTTGCTTTTTCTTCATCGTATTTCCTTAGCCCAACTATTATATGTTTGGTTACTACCTGCCCCCACCCAATTAGAGTAGAAGATCCTTCAAGGCAGGGACCTTGTTTAATGCTGTTATCTCCAGTGCCTGGAATATGCCCAGAACACAGGAGTTGCTCAGCATTGCGTGAATAACCTGTGAACAAGAAGGCCTGACTTTCCAATATCCTCACCAGATAGTCAAAACCTTTATAAATCTTTGGCAATCTAACATGTGGGAAATAGTATCTATTTTAATTTGTATTTCTTTAATATGACCGGGGTGGAGTATCCTATCATTTTTTGGCTTGGCCTTTGTATTTCTTTTTTCCAGAAAGCTATCTTTTCATACCTCTTGCTCGGTTTGCCTTTTTTCTGTTGCTTTGCAAGAGCTATTGATACATGAAAGAAATTAGTCCTGTGTCCGTCATGTGCTGCAAATATATTTTCCTAACGTGCCATTTGCCTGTGGCTTTGTAGTCTTTCCCTTTTGGCTTCTGGTTTTGGGGCATGCTCAGAAAGTCCTTCTGCACTCCAAGATCATCCAGACAGCTATACTCGTTTACTTCTAACACTGTAACGTATATGTGGATGTAAAGGTTACGACGTTTGGATCTTTGATCCATCCGGGATTTCCTCTGGGGCATAAAGAATAAGGAAGCGATCTAGTTCGGAAAGCAAATTTAGCTTTAAAATACAATGAATACAAATTTCCAGGTATTATTTATAAAACTTATTTTAATTTTGTCAAGGAACATTCATAATTTAAAAAATAATACAGAGTTCACTTGTTTTCCAATACACGTTTTTAGAAGCACATTGGCTACATATGTGTGTCTATGTAAGCATGTATATGTAATAAAATTCTACTTTCCGCGATTCTCTGGAATATTATAATTTGACATTATTGTCACTATTGAGATATTTTCCCAAGAGAGTTTCGATTTCATTTTTCTCAGTATTTTCTCCCTTTCCTGGATCTTGAAGATTTCTTTTTCGTTTTCCCGTATTTTGTTTTGAAAAGTCTCTTTTCAATTAAGCTTACTTCTTCATGGAGAAAAGAGGTCTTTATCCTTAGCAGGAAGGCGAAGAGGTTTATTATAAACTGATAACTCAGAGAAAAATTTGATTCTTCATAGGTCGTCACATGTTTACAATAGCTAGAAAGGGAAGAAAAAGGAAGAAGTTATCTCAAAATGGCCATTTGGAAATGTATGCACCTATCCCTGACACATCCACTAAACAACCTAGCAAGTATATGCGGTTCGGCTTAAAACAGTACTCTGAGTTGGGAGGAAACTTAGAACACTGGCAAATCTCCTTAATTGTAGAGGACAAGAGGTCAGCACCACCCATAGCTACCAGGCCAGGGTACCGGACGCCCCAGAGCCAGGCCTCACAATTCCTCGCCCAGACGTCCTTCCGTCCCAGGTGGACTGCTCTCCTTATCCGGCTCGAGGCAAACAACGGCACACAGGAAGGGATTCTGGGCGTATTTTTTAAAATAAAAGAAAATAAATAATCCCTAATCCCCACCCAAAATAAGACACCAGCCTTGATAACGTAGCCCGCAATCTTGTGCCTATTACAGAAACAAGAGTGTACAAAGCAATTTCGCTTATCTTAAAAAGTAGTAGAACCTGAATCTGAGCAAATCTCCAACTACCACCAAATCTCTAATTACGGATCTCTAACTCATTCTAACTCTCCGTCTCTAACTATACTAAGGTGTAGGCAATCCAGGGCACAGACGAACTAGTCTCAGGGGCTGTGATCAGCAAAATGCAGGCTATGGGAAATTATACAGAACAAAAGGCCTGGGTTCTTCAACAAGTAATTTTTCCCTGCCAGGGGTGTAAAAAAAAAAAAAAAAAAAAAAAAAAAAAGGCATACAAGGGGAATTTACAAACGAAAACACTTAAGGAACACCTTGGCTACTTGCAGTGTATAGGCCTTATTTGGATTGAATTCTATTAAAAATTTCGTAGCAATTGGAAAAATCTAAACATTGGCTACATGTTTGATAGTATTACAGAATTACTATTAGTTTTTAAATGTCTGATTAATGCTATATGGTTTGGTTTTTAAAAATATTATGACATTTGAGATATGCTTCCAGATAATCTGGGGGTGGGGGTGAGGAGGGAGTCGGCGTGGGTGAAGCAAGTCCAGTCACGCTAACGGCAGTTAAAGCCGAATGACAGGTACAGGGAGGAGGGTTCATTAAACCAGTCTCTCTATTTTTTAATATACTTGACATTTTCCATAATAAGAAGCTTAAAAAACAAGTAAACAACATACACAGGATATGCGCTTTTAGGATTTATCTAACATAGATGATCCTCGGTTCCTGAAAGTTAATGTTTGCCCCACAAAACTCTGCCCCCGTCAGTTGCGACTAAGGACAACTATACTTGGTTCTCTGACCTGTAAAATAGGAAAAGATACCAGTGCCTGTCGCCGAGAGTAGACAAAAGCATTGAATGAGAACATATATTAAGCACTTAACCCTATGGTTGGCACATAGCAGGGGCTCAAAAATGTTCACTTCCACTATACTCCTTTGAAATTGATTTTTGTTTTCACTTAAAGTCTGAAGACTACTCGAATGATGATATACAACAAAGCCAACCTCCTACCATATTCACTAAGAGGAAATTTAAAAGCCTCAACTATTCATTGATTGGTTTAACAGAAATCAAATATAAGCCATTTACATGAATTCTCACAAAATGGTGCCCTCTTTTCTTTTAAATTTCAGCTATTGTAAGAGAGATTCTTTCAGACAAACAGTTACAACCAAAAGGGTTGTTACCTTGGGAGGCTCTACCTCTATACCAGAAAGATAACAAAAGACATACAAATTATTTGCTCCCATAAGGGCTTTTATTTTTAAGCTGAATCCCTACGAATACCTTCGAAGGATTATATTCTTCATCACAAACTCAGAAAACTATCCTAGAGTTATAAGCCATCAAACTGAATATAACATACAACAGTTTGTTATTGCCAAGTATTCTGCTGTGAGAAGAACAAGGGCCAGCTGATGTTCCTTGATCTCTGACACGGAAAATAAATGAGTGTGGCAAATGGATGCTATAAGAATATGCTTACACAAACAATTTTATGTGAAGGGATGAAGCATAGGTTTACATTTAAAAGAGGGGGCAGTCAGTGTAAAGGTACATTTGAACTTCCTCATGAGAGCTTCCTTGAAAGAAGTTCAAATGTCTGCAAAAAGAATAGTTTCGCAAGTCTGTATACGTACAAAAATAAACCTGCTAACACGAGTTGATGTTTTGGTGGTCTGAAATAGGTTCAAATCTGGCATGTGACATATTTGAGTACTTTTTTTTTACTATAGTTTAAAATACTAGTTAAAATTAAAATTTTTATTTATTTTAAAAAGTTTTTAAAATATTTACTTATTTTTGAGAGAGAGACAGACAGACAGGCAGACAGACACAGCGTGAAGCGGAGAGGGGCAGAGAGAGAGGGAGACACAGAATCCGAAGCAGGGTCCAGGCTCCGAGCTGTCAGCACAGAACCTGATACGGGGCTTGAACTCATGAACTGTGAAGTCATGACCAGAGTCAAAGTTGGATGCTTAACTGAAACCCTAACCGGATGCCTCTAAAATAAAAAATTTTAAGTTCAAATAAGATTTTTGTGGGAGCAAAAAAAAAAAAAAAGTGTGTGTGTGTGTGTGTGTGTGTGTGTGTGTGTACATCCAAAGCCTCTCCATTTCCCATGGGTGGCAACTTGAAATACCATGGCTGCTCCTCTTCCTGCGGAAGGGGAGAGGAACCACCGGCTCGTCTCAGGGAGGTCAAGGGCAGACACCTGATTAGCCAGTGCCTCCAACAGGCCTTCAGACCGAGCTAACTGCCAGCAACTGGCCTACCTACAGACGGGCGCTTGTGGCAACTGAGGAGTATGAGGGGCATTTTGATTCATGAAGACGGCTGGCTCCGCCTCAGATAAGAAGGATAAACGGCCTCTCGTCGAGAGGTGCTCTTGTCCTCCTTGCCTAGTCCTCCAGGCCTGAGAGTTCGCACGAGATTTTACAGACGTGGGTCTTCCGTGTGACAAAATTCTCTACGCAGCTGAAGATCTGCTCTCCTCAGCATCGGAACACTTCATTTTAACCATTTTGTACGGACACCTTTTAAAACCGAATGATGCGTGACTCGGGTATCTTAAACGGAGCACGTTCGATATAATGTGTTTTAGCCTTTACAATTATATTGTTACCGGCTGTCCATTTTTGCTGTAAAAATACTAGAAAATACAGCTAAGAAAAACAAACCCGAAGAGAATGCACACGGCGTGTGGGTCTTGCTCTGTGTTCAAGCGGAGACCCCATCGGGCTTATCTTGTGGCGTGGAGGGACTGGACTGCGTGTCATGAATGAACTGCAGACCGCTGTCATTTGAATTCTTCTGTCTGCTTCTGCTTCTGATGCCGGCTCCTCTACCGTTTACCGGGTGGGTGTCACTTACGTTTGCTGTCAAGATGATTATCGGCACAGCCCTTGTCGGTGTCCCTCCTACTTTGTTTCTTTTGACGATGCGGAGTTTGGAAATCAGACAACTCGGCCTGACAGAAATACGCCCGAAGGCAGAGTAAGCAGGCTGTGAGCGAGGGGCCGAGGGGCTTTCTGAGAAAAGTGCATCAGCTCTAGTCCTGGACCCTGGGGCGTTTTTATTGGTTCGCTGAAGCCTTTTTTGCTCACCCTCTGGTTCTAGGCTATGGTCGAAATAGGCAAGGTTGACAGAATTTTGGCGCATAAAGTCACGGTATCACTGATGCTTCGTCTATAGGTTATAATTTTTAGCCTTAACAGTTGACGCAGAGAGAAAAAAATCTCCGCTGTTTCAACTCTGACTATGCCAAGGTCTCTTTGTAACTGTCTTCTATCACCGTATGACATCTGTGAAGAACGTCTAGAAATACACTGACTGCGCCACGGGAAAAGCATAAAGGTACAATGAGCGCCTCCCTCCCTCCCTCGGGACTGACCCTGCAGGTGGACGAGACAGAAGGGCGCCAGGTCACCACTTCCTAACGTACTGGTCTCACGCGGGGGCCCCTCACTGGCCGGGACTACGACCTTTTCTCTTCCTTTCGATGAAATCTGAAAACCTGAAAGAGTCGTTGCGCTGACCACTGCAAAGGAATGTATCACCTCAGACACGGAGCTGACCCGGGGGTCGGGATTCCAGCATTTCCCTGTTGCTGCTAAGACGGCGGCACCCCAGTCATTCGAGACTCTGCTCAGCCTTTCTTAAGCAGTAAATTTGAATGCAGATGACTTCATTTTGTTATTTACTTTTGGATTTTCTACAGTTTACTTACCTTTGATTGACACTCAACTTAGGAAGAGAAACTCTTTAACAGAAAGTTAGGTTTCCTGAAAACAATGATCACAGTTATCATTTACTGAGATTTACTAGGTGCCAGACACCAAACATCTCATTTAATTCTCATCTCTATTTTCCACTCATTCATTCAACGAATAATTGGCGAGCACCTAGGCCCCGTTTTAGCCTCTGGGAGCTTTCATTAATTCATTAAGACAGAGTCCCTGCACTCAAGGACCTTACAGTCTATTCTAGTGTGAGAAGGCAGGCAAGTAAGCAAATATAATAACAGTCTAGTCAATAGTGACAGAAGCTATAAGAAAGAAAAAATAGGCAAGGGGAATAGGGGGTGATGAGGTGTGTGTGTGTGGGGTGGGGGGTAGCTGGTGCTAGTTTACACGGGCTGGTGAAGAGAAACTACAGCAAACACCTGAGAGAAGTGAGCCCTTGAGGACACATGGAGGAAGGCCACTCCGGGCTGGGGGCACAACAGGTGCAAAGGCCGGCGTGAGGAGGGTGCTTGGCCAGCTCGAGCAACGGCGAGGAGGCCGGCGTGAGCAAAGGCAGTGAACACGCAGAAAAGGAGGGAAGCAGGGAAGGTCAGAGAGCTCTGGAGGGTCTTCGGACTTTCCTGTGAGTGAGAGGGGAGCCCGTGGAGGTTTCGAGAAGAGGGCAAAGATCGGCATCACGCGCTGTTTGCGCCACGGGAAGAACAGAAGGACGTGAGCCCCCCCCTCACTCGCGCAAACGCTGGTTTTGCAACTGGGGCAACAGAGCCGTAGAGCGGGAAGTGACCTGCTCGCTGTGGGCAGAGCGGAGCCGGGGGACGGACAGCCGGCTGCACTGGCACATCCTCTTTACGGGGAGACTGCCGGACAGACAGTTTCTATGCATCAAGACTGAGATTAGTATCAGATGAGCTTGGTGTAAAAATACAAAGTCACAACGAAAAAAAGTCTTTATATCCTAAAACTCTTTTCAGCTTTGTTGAGATAGTATCGACACGACGTCTGTTAAGTTCAAAGCGTGCGACGTACATGTCGTGAAAGGATTATCGCAGTAAAGTGAGTTAACACCTCCATCCCTAAAACTCTTAAACGGGACTCAATGCATTAATTCCAATTTTCTTGATTCTAAGCCCAACATCTTCTTCTTCTTTTTTTTTTTTTTAATTTTTTTAACGTTTATTCATTTTCCAGAGATGGAGAGAAACAGAGCATGAGCAGGGGAGGGGCAGAGAGAGGGGGAGACACAGAATCCAAAGCAGGTTCCAGGCTCTGAGCTGTCAGCACAGAGCCGATGCGGGGCTCGAACCCACGGACCGTGAGATCATGACCTGAGCTGACATCAGAAGGTTAACCAACTGAGCCACCCAGGTGCCCCGCCCAACATCTTCTAATTCCAACAAATGACTTATCTGGTCCTCACGACACCTCTAATTTTAGGTGACTTTTTGAATTAGAAAAGAATACTGCTTCATGCCAAACGAGGGATTTCATGATTTTTTTTTTATCCTTTGATTTTTTAAAAGCATCACATACCTTCTACAGAATTTCTGGGTACTTAGCCAGTAGAGTGAGTTCTTGGTTGTCAGTGACTGGCCTTTGTTCTTCAGGATCCCCTGGAGGCTGTGTCTGTGGAAACAGGTTCTGGCCGCGTCTCCTTCAGCCCAGTTGAACTGAAAACTTGAAGGCTTTTTTCTTCCAACAGTTGGTGTTGAATCAACCAATGTGCTAAATTGTTTTTGTAGATCCACCACCATTTCTGGAAATGGGAGGAAAAAAGGAAAGGAATAAAATGAAAACTAATGTTAAATCACAGATACTGCCTGTAGTTTACTTGTTAGTAACGTACTAACGTCGGTTTCTGAGTTTTGATAAACGCACCAAGATAATGAAAGGCGAAAACAATAAGGGAAACAGACTGGATGAGGGACACTGGGGAACTACTTAAAAAAGACTAAAATGGTAAATTTTATATTATGTATTTTTACCACAATTGGGGGGGGGGGGAAATTAACAAGACAACCTAAAGGCAATTCTCCAAACCAAAGAGTTCTGAGTGTCACAGAAAGATAGGATTTCAGATTTTGGTGGGAACTTAAGTTCTGTTTTAAAAAATGCAACGTTCCTGAAATAGATTCCCATGGAGATTTCTTGCAGATGATGATGTTTCTTTGGATGTGCATTGAAACGCTTGTTGAAGAAGTAAAAAAAAGTTCCTTCGGCACTCACTTTTTTTTTTAACTATTTTTATTTATTTAACGCAATCTCTACACCCAAAGTGGGGCTCAAACTCACGACCCCCATATCAAGAGTAGCATGCTCTTCTGACTGAGCCAGCCAGGCACCCCTAGGCACGCCCTTTTCAAGTCAAGATATTTAGCTTTTCTACATGGTGATGCTACGGGGCATTAACAGAAACCGCAACTCACCTCTTCTTTTAAATGCCACTGCTCTGTCAATGGATGAGTGGTAGAGTGGCTTTTCGCTTTTCCACAGATACCTGCACAACACAGAAAAACATGCGGAGTACGATGGAGAAGAAATGGACCTAAACACAGTTCAGAAAAGTTTCTCTGAAGCGACCTCTGAAATTCCTGCTGTTCGGTGCCGTACCTCTGCCTTGGAATGACCTACTGACACGGGTCTGTAGCACTTAGGTCATAGATGTAAGTGAGGAGCGCTGAAGGTGACAGCAAGCCAACAGAATGACGTGCTCATCCCCAAACTCTCCCAGGTGTCATAAGGTCCTGAAGAAGCTATGAATTATATAAAAATGTAGAAATGGTTTCCTTCACCATAAAATTCTCTTGCTGTCTGTTCTCATAAAGTGAAACCACCTAAGAAACAACTGTTCTTTGTGCCTTGGCCAACTGCCCTTTTGCTGAGGATTAAATCAGAGGTGTCCTGATTCTGGTAACTCATACGAGGTGAACAGTCAGCACCAAGCTTCTGATGTAGTGATGCGATCGATGCTGATAAGTGACAGTTTTCCTGAAAATTATGTACGAACTAAATTTTAGTGAACCATACGTTTAAAATATATCCGAGAGCTTGTCACTGAAACTTAAGGGAAACAAGTTTGTGATTCTTTCAAATATCTTTTTTGTTATTTATTTTCTTAAATAATAAGTGTTAACAATGTACTCAGGGGGGAAAATAATAAAGAAGTTTCCTAAATGCTTTAATCCCAATCAGTGAATAAACCCGCTATTAAAAATTCCTTGTGGGGGTGCCTGGGTGGCTCAGTAGGTTGAGCGTCTGACTTTGGCTCAGGTCACGATCTCACGGTTCGTGAGTTCGAGCCCTGCATCGGGCTCTGTGCTGATAGCTCAGAGCCTGGAGCCTGCTTCGGATGCTGTGTCTCCCTCTCTCTCTGCCCCTCTCCCCACCCAAAATAAACAAACATTAAAAAATTAAGAAAAAAATTCCTTGTGATACCTAATCTAGATAGATTTTCTTATGCATTTATAATAAATGCCTCTACAGGTAGCAATTGTGCTATAATCAAGAAGGCATTATTTCCTTGGGGTCATACGCCTAGAAAATGGGAAAAGCGATGTAAAATGACATTTTAGCTGTCTAAACACTCCTTCTTTAAATTTGTACTTTGCTTACCTCTTCCCCAAACTACAAAAGCTACAAAAAACAGAGGCACGTCACAAAGTCCTAATGCTTTCTGTAGGAATCCTATATCCTTCCCACCAGTCTTCCCATTCTATTTCTCAACTATTAAAACCTAAGGTATAATTTACATACCCCCCCCTCCCCCACAGCTCAGTGTACAGGTCGGCCGGCTCAGACACACACACACACAGCGGCGTAACGACCACCATGGTGAGTATACAGAGCAGGCCCGTCAACCCAACGTCTCCCGTGCCTCTTCACAGACAACCCCTCCTCACGCTCTCACGTCCCTGATCTCGAGCCACTACTGATGTTTTTCCATCTCTCGAATTTAGCCTTTCCCAGAATGCCATATAAAGGGAATCATACCACATGTCACCTTTGGGGACTTTTATTCAGCATAATGCATTTCAGTCATTCGTATTGTGGATGCATCCGAAGTCTGTTCTTTCACTGCCGAACAGTATCTCATTGTACAGACATATTCCGCTCGGTTTATCCATTCACCTGCTGGAGGGCATTTGGGTTGTCGCCACTTTTTGGCCATTGTGAATGGAACCCGTACAAACATTCGAATGGTGATTTTTACGTGAAGTTGTCATTTCACTTGGGTAAATATGTAAGAGTGAAATTACTACATAGTGTTATTAATGTTTAAATGTATGTTTAACATTATGAGAAACAGTCAAACTTCCAAAATGGCTGAACCATTTTGAATGCCCACATTTGGTATGGTCTTTTTTTGTTCATGTCGCTTTGTTTTTGGCCATTCTAACTGGTGTGTAATGATATCTTGTTGTGGTTTTAATTTGCATTTCCCTATTAACTAATGATATTGAGCATCATTTCATACATCTTTAAAATTTTTTTTTAAATAAGGTCAGCTGCTGCTTCTTTTTTTTAATGTTTATTTATTTATTTTTGAAAGTGTGAGAGAGAGAGAGAGAGAGAGAGAGAGAGAGAGAGAGAGAGACCCCGTGTGCGTGCATAGGGGGAAGGGGCAGAGACAGAGGGAGACAGAGAATCCCAAGCCGGCTCTTTGTTCTCAGTGCAGAGCCCAACACGAGGCTTGAACGCATGAACCATAAGATCATGACCTGAGCCAAAATGAAGAGTCAGATGCTTAACTGATTGAGCCACCCAGGGGCCCCATACATCTTCTTTAGTGAAGTATGTAGTGAAATTCAAATCTTTTGTCCATTTAAAAAATTGGGTTTTTTGTCTGTTTTCCTACTGTATGAGAATGCTTAATATTATTCTAGATACAAATCTTTTATCAGGTATGTGATGTGCACATATTTTCTCCCACTGTATCGCTTCTCATTCTCTTAACAGTGTCTTTTGAGGATAGATATTCTTTCTTCTGATGAAGTCCAACTTAGAATTTCTTTCTTTTATAGATCACACTTCTGTTATCATATCTACGGAATTGTGCCTCACCCAAAAGGCTGCAAAGACTTTCTGCACGTGCTTTTAAATTTTCCTCCATGTTCTTCCCAGCATCTTCCGTAACAACTGGAAGTCATGAAGACAAACTCTTAAGCTGTGATTAGGCTTTCAACTACTGTTTATTAATGTTTTTCATGATCTCATACATAGTGACCTATACTTAGCTACAGGAGACACTTTAACATTCCTCTGACAACATGGAAGATGATGTTCAGAATAACGGGAGAAAAAAATTACAAATTTACGTCAACAATAGGGGTGGGGTAGGGTGAAACAGACAGGTAACAGATTGCACACACAGGGGCTGTGTGCCCAAGCACTGGTCAGTAGTGATTCACTTAGCTCAGAGAACCTACTCTATGAAGAAGGATTTTGGTAACAGATCCCCTGGACAGTCTCTTCCCTGGGCACTGTTCTCCCAGCCATTTTGAAGATGCCATTTTGAAAACAGACATCCTCTCTTTGGTCAGTAAATTCTCCCCTAGAGTAGCTAAAAGTCAGCAAGTCTTTGATGTGCAATTGAACGCTGAAATATCAGCTGGGGTTCTAACAGCTATGTCTGAAGTGTGAGTCGGTGCCTGGTTTGAGCTAATGCATGCCTAGTTGCCACCAAGATGCCAAGTGGCACGGCCCCTGAATACCTAGCCTCTCAGGATCGGTCAGGCCGGCCTGCTGGCACCATAAAAGGCCCGACGTCTGGTTCTCCAACATAACCTGAGACAACAGAACAAACTCCTGTTCTTGCTGCTAGTATTTTACCTGCTGAGACCCAACGACTGAGGAGACCTTCCTTCTCTGACAAGGAAGAGGAAGGACCCAGTTTCCTGGGTCCCCACAGGCTGTCAGAAGAAGTTCCCGCCCCACCTCTTCTCTTCCATCACTGTGTCAAACCTGAATCTCGAGAAATTGCTACACCTCTCCCCTTTCTGGCAAGGATCCTCCTCCCCACAGGGCCTCATTCAGCTCCACAAGTCTGTTTCTCTATCTAAAAGCTCTCTCAAATGTAGATGAAAAATTCTACCTATGAAAAATTCTACCTGTGAAAAGTGAAATTTAGGTCTTAGAGCACAAAGCAGGCATTATTATTATCCCTATTTCATTGATGAGGAACCTGGAGTTGAATGAATTCTCATTTTAACTCATTTGAGGAACCTTTATTTTTCTCAAAGTATACAAAATTAGTTGATCAAATGAGGGTTATTCTCAATTTACATACAATACACAGACATTAATTTTTTCTTCAAAGTCTTGTAAAGACTCAAAGTTCTAAGAATCGATATAAAACTCTTCAAACCAGAGATCAACAGAAATGTACTCTATGTTATATAAAATATAATGTCTACGAAAATTTACAAGCGATCCAAATTTCAGTGCACCAAGGCTAAAAAATTAAGTAACTTGCCCATGGTCACACAACTAGTCTGTATGCAATCAGGATTCAAACCCAGCACTGTCCGTCTCTACGGCTACGCTCTTTCCACTCTATCGCAGTGAAACCTACATCAGAACGAGGGTTCAAAGTCAAATGGCGAGACCGACTGAATTAAATATCTTCTCTTTCAGTTTTCTTCTGTTTTGCTTTTTGTGGGGATCTTTATTTGGGGGAATATTCCAACTGCCTGTGTCAGACTGATATCTGTAGTCTTTGTGATACTGGAAAGCAGATGAAAAATGTTCAACTTCGAGAAAGGGGAAGAAGGAGGAATATTAGAAATGGAGGTGAGACTCATGCAAATTATAAAAAATTAATAACTGAGTACAATGTGGTGCTCTGGATTGGATCCCAGGTTAGAAATAGGACATTAATGGAAACACTGGTGACATCCAAATAAAATCTGGAGTCGAGTTAATAGGAACACAAAAAACAAAGTTGATTAGGATATATGGGCTAGTATTTCTAGAAAAAATGTCACAGTGCTGATGAGTGTAACTAATGAAACTTCAGCTTTCAAATAGAAGGTAACGGACCTAGAAATCAAGTAGGTAAATCTAGAACTAGAAGAGATAACATACTTTGCCCTGGCTTCCTCCCATTCTTGTTTTTTCTCATCAATAGATTTCTTCATAACTTGGTACCATTTTCTGAAATCAAACCATGGCTTATCTGAAAGAAATGAAATCCATGATTAGTAGCCAAATAAGTCACATTATAACCACATACCTTGTTCATTTGAGTCTTCATTCATTGACACAAAAAAAAAACACTATGGAGTCAACATTTTGGGGATTAAGGAGCCACTGTGTCTGTACTCCCACATGATTCCTGAGCAATCCGTCACTAAGTTCCTACCTATATTGTGGCCCTAACTAGATTATACTAAAACCATCTCTGTATATGCCTGTTTCTCCTACATTTGACTATCATCTCCTTAAGAAGAGAGGACATATTTTAGCTGTCACTACAATCATGACTCTTCTTCCCAACCCAACGCCCAGCATAGCGTCCGGCACACGGTGAGGCTCCGATATGTCTGCGAATACTTTTGAATTAAGGAACAAATGACTGATAAATGTGCGAAATGGCACTGTAATAGTTGACTCTGGACTTCCAGTTTCATCAGTTCCTATTCCTGTTCTTCCCAATCTGAATCCGAATCCAGAGAATCTAGAGATAAGTAAGAAAGGGGATTGTACTGAATAGCTGGGATGAGTGTGTGCTCAAGATGTCGAGGTTAGAGAGACAACAGAATTGAATGTAGTCGAATATAAGAATTCACTCCTCACTCTTTTACTCAATCCACATGGGGGGATGGGATGATTTCAGAGGGAAAAAAACAAAATTAAAGGTAAATCAGAAAAGAGGATTATAGAGTGAGGGAATCAGAAGAAAGGAAAGGAAGATTATTTTAGTGTCTCTAACACCCAACATGGGGCTCGAACTCACGACTTTGAGATCAAGAGTTGCATGCTCTTTCGACTGAGCCATCCAGGTGCCCCAAGGCTGAATTTGTTTATATATTTTCTAATGAAGACAGTCTCCTTCAATGTGTACCTAAGAATCTTTTCAAATGGCCAGTATCATCATCACTGAATTCAATATGGCATCATAGACCATATTGCCACAGAGGAGCAGGAATTACCAAACTAGCTACGAGGACAGGGAAAAACTATAGTGATTCATGCAACACAAAGTTCTGTGAACTTAAATAAGCCACAACTTCGTTAAACCTCAAGTTCCTCATCAATAATGTGGGGAGGCAGGGGACGGTGGACAGCAGGGAAGCAGAGAGAGTGGGGACGGCGACACTCGCCCCGCTGACAGCAGGGATTTATCTGGAGCATCACAGGGCAGATGATATATCAGAGCCCTCTGTTTACTCTAAATGTCTACACAGTCTATGATGGCCCTTTAGCCTGAGAAGGGACATTAGAAGACATTTTGTTCAACCTTCCACTCTGTGTCGAAACTGACATGAAGCAATGTACAGAAAGAAGTATTCTGCACATATTCTGGAAAGAACTCACGAACTGATTTCTACCGTTAAATCCAAGCTCCTAAAACCAATGTATGTGCAATATTGCGGGGGGGGGGGGGGGGGGGGGGAAAAACTCGAAAAAAAGAAGAAAAGTAGTTTCCAGGGGCTGGGGGTGGGAGATGGGGACAGGTTGGTAAAAGGGTACAAAGTTTTGGCTCTAAGATAAATAAGGTCTGAAAATCTAATGTAAAACATGGTGAGTGTAGTTGATTACACTGTATTGCATCATGGAAATCTGTTAAGGGAATAGGACTTAAATGTTCTCTCTCTCTCTCTCTGTCACACACACACACACACACACACACACACACACACAGGATTAAAATGTGAGGTGATACATGTGTTAATTAACCAGATGAGAGAATCCGTTCACAGTGCCAACAAATATCAAATCACCATGATACACGCTTTAAATATCTTACAATCTTATATGTCAATTATAACCCAATAATAAAGCTGAAATTTTTTTTTAAAAAACCAATGAACATAAATCCTAGTGAGGGAACTAAGAAACTAGAATTGAATTTAAGAATTCATATATTTTCCAAACTGCCCTGAATTGCTCCCAGGCCAGACACTGTGTTAGGCACTAAAGATACATTTAAAAAAAAGAAGAAAGAAAGAAAGACGTGGTCCCTCCCTCTGGAGCTCACAATCTACCTCTCTCTCTCGCTATCGCTTACGTTGCCCTTACTCTCTGCCAGCTTTTCTTAGCACTTTCCAGGTCCTGGCCACCTACCAGGGCTGCACATACCTTGCCCACCAGCTCTAGTTCACCGTGCGAAACCTCCAACAGAAGTTTGTTCGGGAGCGGTTGGGCAGGAGTGGTAAGTTCCGATCTGGGGAGTGGCGGGGTCACGAGCGGGTGTGAAGGGAAGGTAGAAGTTGGGAGAATAAAGGCGGCTTCGCCAGGGGTCGGGGGAGGAGGGGGGTAGGAAGGAAAACATTTCAGGTGGAAGGACCAGGGTGAGCAAAGGCCGAGGCGTTAGAACAGATGGCACAGTCCCAGAAGCGCCAGCATCTTCGCGGTCTAGTGAGGAGAAGCTGGGACTAAAAAAGCTGGCTGGTGTTTACACAGAGTAGGAAATCACTGAAGTTTAGTAGCCTAGATGTATAATTAGGTAATTATATGAAGAAATAATTCTGGCGTAAGGTACAATTTGTATACATGTGTGCATATGTGTGTCCTTGCATATTTTTCAAAGTTTCTTCCTTACATCTCTTGCTTCTTTTAATCCATCACTTGCAACCACTTTGAAGGTGAATGATAAAAAGTTAAGTACCTTCTTTGTTGTTTTCATTATATTTCTCAGCGGTATTAGACAGAGACCTGGAAACACCAATAAGCAAGTCAATTCATTGAGAAATCACTTCTTCGAAGACGGTTGCATTTTGAATTCTTCTTAAAGAAAAGAAAAGTGTAGAATAGTACTTGACACCGATGCCAACTTTGAATGGAGAAGCAAATCCCTACACGCCCTGCCATTGTTTACGGGCATTCGGGAGGGGGGACGCTTCAAGATTCCTTTACTTTCCGAAATGATCTTTAAAGACACACAGCGCCAGGAGCCTACAGGCATACAGATAACGCGCGACAAGATTCTTTAGGATCTGTGTGTGATGATTTAAAGTCCAGAATCAGTGAAGCAATGAGAACATGTGTATCTACCTCAAAATAGCAAGAAAACGCAAGGCAAATAACTTCCTAAGGTAGAATGAAATCTCTGACAACGGGCTGAGTCAAAATTCTTGTAAGAAGTGATTGTCGCTACTAGCCCGTGTTCTACAATAACTGAGAGGCTCTATTTTCTGTGCAGATAATATATGGAATCCTTTACCTCTGATAATTAGGTAAAAACAGTACGATTTTTTCCTTATAAAATCGATATACACTTACCATTCTAAATTGTCATCCAATAAAAAGAGCAGTTTCAATACTACTACGATAACGGCGACAGCTTGTACATCATATTTAACAGTTTTTGCCATTTTAGCTATGGGGTCAAATGTCAGAAAATCCACTTCTCCTACTCCAGTCATTTTTACCACTTGGCAGGTTAAATCATTCATTTCATCTGTTGAAGAGCAAAACAGCAAAATGTGAAATAAATTCTTTGCCTAACTCGACCACGCTAAACTGTACCTCTGTAAGACAAGTTTTATCATCTTAAGATGCGGTACGATGCTAGAACTCAGAGGCACACATTTTGTGAAGAAAAGAAACACAAAAATGATATCTGTATAGAAACACTAATGGCAGAATCCTGGCAAGGCGTAGCTCTTCCTATTTGGGCTTCCTAAGACATCTACTATTTATAGGACACATTCTGGTACCTAACTCACAGCCACACACTAGTTTTCTATCGTTTCATACAGGTTTCTTGTCTGTGTTTCTACAGCAATTTGTCACTTACTTGAAACTAACTCCCTTATAAGACCAAGCGCTTCTCTACGAGTATACACTCACTCGCTGGCTGACACGCTGGCTAGCACGCTAGAAGGTTCGATGCATATTGAACTTGATGTACTGCTTTCCCAAAGACATTATATGTTCAGTTTAGCCTTCACCTATCATTCGAAGCTGAATAATGTGGCACTTGAAACCAGACGGCCTAGCTAGGGCCTATATATTTAGGCTTTCGATCATTACCTTTGTGACTCTGGATTAGTCACTTCCTCATTTGTAAAATGGGTTATGGGAGGATAAGCTGAGATTAAGGAAGATAGTACAAGTGAACATACTTTGAAAACACTGTTACTAAACAAATTTCTTTACTCACTAAGTACATAAGATATGCAACATTCTACTTTAACTAATTTAAGCAGAATAGCTGTTATTTATAAGAGCATAATAAATTGTAATGAATTAAATTGCAATTTGATGCATGCATTCAGTCGCCATTTCCTCTTGACTTTATTTCCCTCTCTATCCAACAGCAAGCCCATGAACCAGACGCTTGCCATGAGCCGACCTGTGTCAGTTACATTTTGGTAAGCCCCTGTATTCCTTCTATTACCTGGTGTAACATTTGTGCATATATTATGTTATGACATATTTATATTTATTTTTACCGTGAAAATTACACTACACAATTTTGAATATTGCTTTGTTCGTGAACATATGCATTTTCCTTCCCCATTTAAAAACTATATTCAATCACATTTTTTATATTGCTCAAGCAATAGGATAGGCACACCATGTTTGTATTTTCTCTTAAGAACATAAGTCCTGAATTTCTCACATTTCTAGTTTAGCAAGAAATTCAGGAATGGATTCCATTGGCAGATTCCATCGAGCTACCTGTGTCTCGGTATATTGTGAACAAGGTCTACCGAGGCTGTCTTCACATTTGTGTTTCATTGCCTCAGAGAGTTCACTGGGATCCTACCAGACTGATCTCCGTTTGTTTTAGGGACTGGAAATAGCATTATGTTACCAAACAATAAAAACATTACCATAGGCGAGCTTCTGGGATTTTTTTAAATTAGAATTCATTGTGTAATAATCATGCTTCACGTAAATGACAAAGCATTGTCTTTTTTTTTTCGGGAGGGGGGCACCTAGGTCACTAATAACACATATTGAAACGTTTGTTACTTTAATCGCACTCAGCAAACTTACTGTAAAACCAAGCATATCCCTCGTATCAAAACAGAACTCTTTAATTTCTGAACAATGTCCTTTTAACCTTGTTACGTGGTCTGAAATATTTTAAGAAAGGATTGTGAAATTAAGCTTCATGTTACTATGGACCCTGTCAGGTGGCTCTAATAGTCAGTGATTCGAGAGGATTCCGTATTTTGTTCATTATAATTCTACAACTCGATAACAGCTTCCTCACCACATACCCCACACACTTACCAGGGAGATTGACTTCCATCAAGTATTTCATACACAAGATGTTTGGATGAAGATAGCAGTCTTCAGTTATGTCTGGAAAACGTGGCAAATCTAAGAATTTGGCCATTTCAATCATTTTTTTATAGATATCCTCATAGGTAGGCCAAGACTGAAATAAAAGATAATCAAGGTAGCAACTTTTGCAACATAAATTCCTTTTAGAAAATATTTTCTGATTTTAAAAGTAATACGTATTCACCGAATAAAATTTGGAATGTGGAGAAAAGCATTAAGAGGAAAACACCCATAAATCCTTACTATCCTCTTAGCAGTTTAAAACAGTAATAACGCTAAATAAAAAGGCCACTAAAATTCCATTTGGCTCATAAAACTCCTCCTGGCCTTCCCCATGACAGAGAGAAATCCTTACTTCTTGCCAGTCACAGAAGAACCTGGGGGAAGGGACAAAGCTGTGACCCAAACTGGAGTTACAGAGCCATCGTGTCTGCTCTGCTGCACGACCTCCCTCCCACGCCTCCTCACCACACCCTCTCATTCACCTTCAAAGTCATGGCTACCAAGTTTAGCTTACTGTTTCGCTACGTTCACATGCTTCTGCGTGGCCGGTAATACCAAGGCTTAAGTCTAATAGGTAAAAATGCACAACTCAACTTCTCCCATATAACTGCATGTAAGATTCTCTTATAGAATTCAGGAAAACCTATGAGCTATTATTAAGAAATGTATGCTGTTCACTTTCAGATCACCCCCGTAGTTTAATTGGTATGCTATTTTTATTTTTGCCATTTATAAACATCTTTGAAATTAATACTACATATAATTTTGCCTCATTTACTCATCCATTCACATAAAAAATGTTAAATCTAGAGTCTATGCGAGGTACTTTGGGAAAGGTGGAGATGAATAAAACAATGCCTTCAAGGAGTTTATAACCCAGAAAGGTGTGTGAAAGGTGTGTGAAAATAACCACAGTATAAAAATAGAAAGTTATCAAGTAACTCAAGTAAGATTTTTTTTTTTTTTTAAGGCTTATGAAATTTCAGAGAAACTAACATTTCTGATATGGTAGGACCCTGCTAAAGACAAACATTTTGGCAACCTGGTTGGCAGTGTTCAAGTTGAACATGTGCACATTCTTTGGTGAAGCAACTCCATTCCTAGCTACATACCCCCAACAGAAATGTACATGATGTCCACATAAAGACACGTGCCAGAACATTCTTAATAACGCTATTTTCAAAAGCCCTAAGCTGGAAACTACCCAAATACCATTAACGACAAGTAAATTTTGATATAGTCTCATAAAGGAGCACTTTGCAGCAAGGCAATGAACGCTCTGCCTGCAACGACCTGGATGAATCTTCAAGACATCACGTTAAAGGAAAGAAGCCAGGCGCGGTAGAGAATGAGCCATGCATATAAAGTACAGAACCCAGCAACTCGGCACCGAGCTCCTACGGAGTGAGAAGTCAGGACAGTGATCACTCTGGAGTGGGGGCGGGGGGGACGACTAGAGTGAACCCAAGGGTGGAGTCTCAGAGGTGTGAGTAATGCTGTTCCTCCCTGTAGCAGTGCTGCCTTTTCAGTTTTTTTCAAATGTTGAGACAGAGTGATTCTACTTGTACACCGAAATATTCTACATTGTATTCTAATCTGCGAATTTAAAAGAGAAAAAAGGAAATCAAATTCTCATTGACCTTCGAGATGAACTGGCCTTTTTTCTTCATAAAATTACTTCATTTAGAACAGTTGCTTCATTTTGCACGAGACTTGAAGTATCTTTTCAAGTTAAGACAATTTTAACATTACCGACAAGATTTATGGCAATTCTAATCCTTTAAAAAAATTTTTTTTAACGTTTTATTTATTTTTGAGACAGAGAGAGACAGAGCATGAACGGGGGAGGGTCAGCGAGAGGGAGACACAGAATCTGAAACAGGCTCCAGGCTCTGAGCTGTCAGCACAGAGCCCGACATGGGGCTCGAACTCACGGACCTCGAGATCATGACCTGAGCCGAAGTCGGCCGCCCAACCGACTGAGCCACCCAGGCACCCCGGCAATTCTAATCCTTTTAAATAATGCAGGCAGGATGTAGAATTAAGCATTTTTATCTGCAAACAAAATAAACACCAGAGCACTGAATGTTCCCCTTAGAAAAAAAATCATCTCAAAAAACCAATTTGATGTGTGATAAATTCATGACTAGTATCATGTACGATAAGTTCATGACTGTAAGGTCCTTAATGAAAAGCAATCTGGGAAGCTAAGAAGACCCAATATATTTTCAAATGTCCACGCTAAAAGCTGGTAGGTCAAACTAAGTATCTGGTGACAAATAGGCTACCACTCTTTTACCTATGAACAGAGGGTAAAATAATTATTAATAATGCAAATCTACAGATTTATATTATAGTTTACAATTGATTCTAGATTCTCCTAATCTCCATTCCGTAGGGTAGACTTCACTTTCAAGTGTTTCATTTATTTTTAAACAGACTTTTCCTTTTTGGCTAACACTGAAAAGCTTTTTTCAAAAGGCGGCTAGACGGTCTTCAGCATCCTTCCACTTAATGTTTACCAATCTTCTACAACTGTTACACACATAGGTCGTTTCCAATTTTTACACTACTATAAATAATGCCATGAATGTATTCTAGTAACACTTAAATTTGATTATAAAAATAATACATGCTCATTACAGAAAAGTTATGAAATATAAAATACTATAATAAAGACAATAAAAAATGCTCATAACTTAGGGAAAGCCACTGTTAGGATGTTGGAGGACTTTTCTCTCAGCCCTTTGGGGCATATTCACATTTATAACACCGGGATTTCAATTCGACAGCGTCTCTGACAACTCCACTTGAGTATCTTTCCACTGTGTCAAACGTACACGCTCCAAACTGAGTTATTTCTCTTCCATACCCCTACTTTTAGTCCTCCGTTGGTATCCCTTACCAAGCCACAAAAACCCAACATTTGGAACTCGTCCTTGACAGTTCCATTTCTTACACACCACGTGCACACAGACTCTTTGCCTCAAGGCTGGGTCTGGAATGCTGCTCGTCCCCATCCCTTCCATAACCACTACCCTCCTCTAAGCCTCCATCACCCCAGTCTGGGCTCCCAACCAAACAGTATCTCCATATCCGCTTTTATCTCTTTGAAACTAGCAGCAAGAGTGAGATTTCAAAATGAAATCTGACATGTCACTCCTCTACTAAAATCTAATGGTTTACCTTGCTCTTAGGCTAAGCTCCCATCTGTCTGAGAACCTTTGCACAAACCGAATTAGCTGTATAAGTTTTGTCTCCTAAATTTTCACCTAACGTTATATTTTGTGTGTATTTTCTAATGTCATGAGATAGCCTTTGAAAACATCAATTTAAGTCATTGGAAAGTATTCCCCTGTGAATCCAACATTTCCTTATTAATGGACATCTATGTTAGATATACGTTCCATGCATACATATTAAGCAGCTACTAAAAAGCAGCTATTAAAAAGGCTTTTTAAAAGCTTTTTTCATAGGCTGTTCCATGACTTAGGAAAATATTCACAGTGCAATACTGAGTTTAAAAAAGCAAGAAAGAAATTTGTATGTAGTCTTCAATCCTAATTTTGCAAATATGTTAATACACATTAAATAAGACAACTAATATAAATGTTAATGGCATCCGTGAGAAATTGGATTGTGGGTGATTTTTATCGCCTTCTTTATACATTTCATTGTTTTCTACATTTCTTTTAATCATTCTGAATATATTTCTTTCATAAGAAAAAAATAAATATTGAAAAACATATTACAGTAGTCTAAAAAATTACACATAGAATTACCATATGATAACGGCAATTGCGTTTCTGTGTGGATGTCTCAAAAGAACTGAAAGCAGGGACTCTAACAGATATTCGCACGCTAACATTCACAGCAGCATTATTCACTACAGCCAAAGGTGAAAACAACTCAAACGTCCAAGGATGAATGGATAAACAAAATGTAATATTATTTAGCCTTAAAAAGCAGGACGCCTGGGTGGCTCAGTCGGTTAAGAGTCCGACTTCGGCTCTGGTCGTGATCTCGCCGTCCGTGAGTTCGAGCCCCACGTGAGGCTCTGTGACGACAGCTCGGAGCCTGGAGCCTGCTTCAGAGTCTGTGTCTCCTTCTCTCTCTACCCCTCCCCCACTCACGCTGTGTCTGTCTCTCAAAAATGAATACACGCTAAAAAATTAAGGGGCACCTGGGTGGCTCAGTCGGTTAAGCGTCCGCCTTCGGCTCAGGTCATGATCTCACGGTCTGTGAGTTCGAGCCCCGCGTCGGGCTCTGTGCTGACAGCTCAGAGCCCGGAGCCGGTTTCAGATTCTGTGTCTCCCTCTCTCTCTGCCCCTCCCCTGCTCACGCTCTGTCTCTCTGTCTCAAAAATAAATAGAAACATTAAAAAAAATTTTTTGTTAAAGAAATTTTCATCTCTGACACACGCTACCACTTGGATATACCTTAAAAACATTCTCCCATGTGAAATAAGTCAAACATAAAAAGACAAATACTGTATTACTTCACTTCCGCACAGTACTAGAAGAGTCAAATCCAGAGAGGCAGAGTATAGAACAGTGGCTCTCTACCCACCCTAACTGGGGCTGGGGGGCAGGGTGCAGTGGGGAGCTGGAGTTTAATGGGGGCAGAGTTTCAGCTCGTAAAGATGAGAAAGGTCCGGAGACGGGGATGGTGGTGGTTGCGTCGCAATGTGAGTGTACTTCATTCCGCTGAACTGCACACTTAAAAATGGTTTAAGTGGTAAGTTTTAAGTTATTGGTGCCACAATTGTATTTTTTTTTATAATTTTGAAGTATTTTTTAACGTTTATTTATTTATTTTGAGAGCAAGAGACGGAGCACAAGTGAGGGAGGGGCAGAGAGAGAGACAGAGAAAGAGAGAGAGAGAGAGAGAGAGAGAGAGAGAGAGAATCCCAAGCAGGCTCCACATTATTAATGCGGAGCCCAACACAGGGCTCAATCTCCCGAACTGTGAATTCATGACCTGAGCCGAAATTAAAAGTCAGATGCTTAACCAACTCAGCCACCCAGATGCCCCTACAATTTTTAAGAAGTATAAAAAAGGAATCTAAATAACATCTGTCTAAAGGAAAAAAAAAAAAAAAACATATTAGAGAGGTCATAATTAGAATTAGAAAGTTGAAGATTAAAAAAATCAATATATATAAAATCTACATTCAAAATCTATTACCACTTGCTATTTTCTACCTTTATTTTAAAATACCTTAACAATAAAATACCTTAACAATAGAACCCTACATGGGTGAGTTTATGAAGCTGTAATTATTAGATGTGTAACACTAAGGTATGGGTCTGCCTTTCCCTGAAGACAAAATTTACAGAGCAAAAAGAAAATACGGTAGCAGAATCTCTATCTAAAAATGATCACTTAACGGTTCTAGTAGAATACGGAAAGGGACGGTCTTCTTAGCGTCTCAAACGAGGGAAGATTAGAACTGAACGTGGCCACTGCACGCCATTGCTGTCCCAGAGGACGCCATCAAAAGGATCAGAATGGTCCCCTTTGCCTCCAAAGACACACGAAGTCCCTGCAGGGCTGGGCCGTGGACTAGCCTCCCCATACAGCCGTCTGCTTCCACTGCAACTAAGGCCAGTTGGCGGGGCCTGCGCGGCTCGCTCAGCAAAGAACCTTAGGCGGAAGGCTGGAAGCCCGGCTCCACGGCACTGTTTTAGAGAATGAGACCACAGTGAAACCTGTTTGTTCCCGTCCCACTGTCCTCAGCCCACAGAAGACTCAATGAATCGATCTCTGACATCCAAAGAATCTTGTGCTTTATTTTATTACCTTTTGTCAAGATTTTATTTTTTAGTAATCTGCACCCAACATGAAACTTGAACCTACAACCCCGAGATCAAGAGTCACGACGCTCCACCAACTGAGCCAGCCAGGCACCCCAAAGGATCTGTACTTTGCACAAGTTCGCCAGGATATTCTTAGGCACCCCCCCCCCCCCCCCCCCAAATAATAAAATGCAGTGGTTTTCCACCCTGATCCTTCCTGCAGCCTGGAAGAGTGCCTCGGATGGCGTTCCCCCACAAGCTTGAAAAGAGCAGTGCGCCCACGAATCCCAGGGCCGGTCAGGATATCGTGGGAGGTCAGGAACAAAAGAAAGCCTCCGCTGGCCTCGGTCCACGCTGTGTGGCAGCAGTGACTCTGGAAGGAGTGGGAGTGAGGGAAACTGAGAACACCTGTTCTCCTTACACTCCCCTGAGCCCTTCGGCTGCACTGAAACCCGCCAGATTCTTCTTCTAACAAAGATTGCACAAGCAATCCCGAGAGCTACCTGTGGCCTACAGAGCGAGGGGGTGCGCGGAGCTAGGGGGAAGCTGGAAGACCCGAACGCCTGCATCTGGAGCCGCTCCAGGAGCGTCTGACAGCTCTGGGCGGTCCTTTCCCTCCTCCAACCAACGGGGACCTAGTCTCACAAAGGGTGTTAAGACAGCTCGGAGGCAGGATGAATCATCTTGGCAAAGTGCCACTCAGTGGGTCTGGCTGAACTCGCATTACATCTTTTCTTTCTACTCATTCAGAGAGAAGATCAGAATGTTGCTGATCAACATTCAAAATACTGGAGATGTACTTCAGAACGAATTTCCAGTTTCCTCCTTATCCCTTCTTGCTGAGTCTAGCGAGGGATGACGAAATGCCTAATTCTTGAGAGGATTTAGAAACACTGTCAAGGAGCACAGCAGAAGAACATGGGTATGACATACTCTCTGTGTAGAAACCGGTCTGTGGGTTTAACATCTAGAAAAATAAGGAAAAGCAGTGCAGAAAAGATGGACCACCCTCCTGTCTCCAAGTCCTCTGCAGAATAAACAGTATAACAGAGACAGGTATGTCTAGGCCCAGCTCCAGTTCAAGCGGCGATCTGATTATTTGGGGCTCTGCCTCGAGAGGGTGTCCCTGGAAGAGACTACAGTTTAGCTTATTCCACCGGGAGAACTGAGAGACTTTTTCTAGAAGTAAACAATGCTTTGAATCAGCACCGTGCTCCAGAAACGTAAGTCAAACATACAGCAGAAGAGGCAGAAGCAGAAAAAGGAGGAGGAGGTTATCTCTAAATTTATTAAATAAATCAGAGGAAAAGCCTATCTACCTGGAGTTGGGAATCACAACTCAGCAAAAGGAGACGGTGTGAAACACTAAAACTTAACTCGCACACCTTCACCTCTTCTGAGCTTTGCTCTTCAGGGAGGGTGACGGCAGGAAGAGTCAGGTGCTCCAAGTCTCCGGCTCGGAGAAAGAAAACAAACCACATCGACCGTCTCTGGGTTCTGGATTCTGTTCCCCCTGGTTTGAGTTCCGCCAGATTTGTCATTATGGGGACACAGGGGCCCACTTAAAGGTCAACGGAACAACTTAATGGAGAAAAAGAGGTCACCTAGGTTGAAGGTTTAAGGGTCTTTAAAGCTCTTTTGGGGAGTGGTGGTTTGTTTTTAAGGTGTGCTCAACTGTCTAGAATAACAAAAACAAAACAAAACCAAACACAGAAGAAGAAACAGTCCCCGGCAGCCCACACACAAAACACTGGCATTATCTCCAACGCCATCTCCTAGAACAATTGCACCTTTTGTCGTTGCTGGTGGAGGTACAGCTGCCGAAGGAGCCAAGACTTACTGGAGAAAGCTAAGACGTGGAAGGACGAAGGAAAATGCTTCCTTTGTTAACCAAAAGCCATTTCCATTGAAAAGTTTCAACATACCATGGAACAGTGAATGCACTTTTGTGAGCAAAGGCAAAGCGTACAATGAAGAAAAGCTGTCCGTCAATTAAATAAACAGTCATCTGAAGACATCCCAAACCTGCCCCCTTTTTCTTGAAAAAGGAGGGGACAGGAGAGAGGGAATGCGACGTATTGCCAGATGTGGCCGAAGATGCATCTCAAAGGTATAGCAATTGTGCTACGTAGGGCTTCCAGAGGGATACAAATTCACTTAATTACAAGAATAAGAAATCGCAAGGTTAATATGTTTTTTAAAAGGCCACAAAGCTATTAGAAATTCTTCTAGCATGCGCTAAAAACAAAGTGCCTGGGAAAGCATTTTATTAAATTTCACAAATATTCCAGTGAGTTTATTTTCCTTCATGAAGCAATGCCTCCAGACAGGTAAGGACAAGCTAGAGTTTCTGTTACCCAACAGCAGGCTCTGGTGATAAACCTGATTACAATACCCTGTCAGAGGTGAACTTCCTGCTTCGCTATTAAAAAAAAAAAAAAAAAAAAAAAAAAAGAGTACAGTGCCTCACCCTTACTTATTATGGTTGTTTTGAAGCAAAGATTCAGCCGAGAAAAAGCTAATGCTACATGCACCTGTTAATCCAAACTTAAAACAAGACTTTCCATTACAGAGAAACACTAATAAGAAATAGAAGTAATGTCAGAAGTAACGACAAACGCAGGAACATATCGTTGAAGGAGGAAGGCTGAAATGATTTCCACGGGTAATATGATTCACAAAACGGTTCACTTTGCATTTTTAGTCTGCTAAGTGGTTGTAAATCTACCATGTACTAACGTAAAAGACTTTTTTCTGTTCAAAGTCTAGTCTGGAAGTTTGTGGTGAACACATTACTTTATGTGAAACAGGGTCTTGGTCTGGGGGATGGGACTATTTTAGAATTATGTCGTCAACTTGCACAAAGACAGGCCTTACGAACAAATACAAATTTACGAACCGATAACCAATGAGGGCTCGCCAAGTAAATGGAAAATAGCAATCTGTTATGGGCCCAGGATGAGAGCAGGGGAAAACCTGTTGGAGTCCTCCTTCTTAAGATGTGTCTGTTCTCCAAATATTCTCCTGATTGCTGCAAAGCAGCTAATGTTCAAATTTCACATATGTGTACTAAAGAAGGTTAAAAAGCCAGTATTCTGAAAAGTAGAGGATCCCAAAATTATTTCAGTTTGATTCTGGAAGGGTTATGTGATTATTTCTACAGCAGACCGACCTTACACCCGACGTGTAAAACCTGGGTACCATTTCTCTTCTCCTGGGAACTAGCGATGAGGGGAGACCTGGGCCAAGCATGCTGGGTACCGGGGGTACCGGCCGAGGATCAAACTAAATCACAGATAATCCACGTAAGTCACTAGTTTCACACAGCAAATATGAAGGATGACTTTCCAAAAAGAAGGGTCCTCAGTGTAGCCTCACACATGTCTTTTCTGACCAAAGTAATTCATTATTGGTTTCAGTATATTGGTGAATAGCACGAATTAACTGGTAAGATTATTTATCTCACGCACTGGTTTTCATGAGTGATACTGACACACCCATAACTGGCATTTTCGATGTCCTTGTTTATACATCAAAGTTATGTCCGTCATACACTTATTGCTAAAACATTAGTAGAATGCTTTCTTATTTTTTTTTCACCAAATGCCACTATTTAATGGCCTCCTCATATTTTATGTAATAAATACATCTGAAAGTTTCCTACTTGGGTGGAAAAAACTCCCCAACAGATCAATTTGAAATCCCCTGAAAATAAGGTATTTAAACGTATTCCGGTTTTAGCTATTTCAAATCATTTAATCAATAAACAAAGACTGAATCCTTACCATGTATACGGAATTATATTAGGTCTTATGGATAAAAAATAATAGAAGCATTAAATATGGCTCAAAGAATAGTCGGGGATGCAGGACACATACAAACAAACCCATGTATCCCATATTGCCTTTTATTCCTATTTGAGAAATTCTATTTGGACAACCCTCCAGCTGCCTTTAAAATCTGAAAAATACAAAAGAATACATGTAACATATTTGTAATCTTGAAGCCTGATAATAAAAACAACACCCATGAATCCACTACCTGACTTAAGAACTAGAAAATCACCAACACCGTTGTATCTACCAGTATATTCCTTCCCTCCCCTTCCACTGCCTCCCCTCCCTCTAGAGGCATAACTAGTATCCTGAAGTTGCTCATCACAAACTTACTTTTTTTTAAATTTTTTTTAAGCTTTATTTATTTTTGAGAGAGAGAGAGAGAGAGAGAGAGAGAGAGAGCGAGCGAGTGGGGGAGGGGCAGAGAGAGAGGGAGACACAGAATCCGAAGCAGGCTCCAGGCTCCGAGCTGTCAGCACAGAGCACGACGCGGGGCTCGAACCCACAAACTGCGAGATCATGACCTGAGCCGAAGTCGGACGCCTAACTGACTGAGCCACCCAGGCGCCCCTCAAACTTACTTTTTAAAAAAGTAATATCATACACATAAACATACTTAAATAAATATATTTATTTTACCTTCTTTTTGACTTAGTGCAAATGGCATCACACTATGTGTAGTTTTCTGAATCTTGCCTTTGATACTCAATAGAATGTTTTTTACATTCATTCATGTTGCTTGTGGCTGTAGCTATTTAATATACCAGTGTGTGACTGTCACTTTTTATCCATTTTCCTGTTGACATTTAGATTGTTTCTAGTTTTGTTTGCTTTGTTTTTTTCATTACCTAGCTGCCTTCTTTAGCCTTTTATCACCAAATACAAAACTCCATCAATAAAGAACTAGCCAAGTACAGGGTGCTTGGGTGGCTTAGTTGGTTAAGCGTTTCTTGATTTTGGCTCAGGTCGTGATTATGCTGTGGGATTGAGCCCCACATCAGGTTCTGTGCTGACAGCACGGAGCCCGCTTGGGATTCTCTCTCTCAACCTCGCTCTCTGCCCCTCCCCCTTTCATGCTTGCTCTCTCTTGCTTAAAAATAAACAAATAAATAAACATTAAAAAAAATTTTTTTTAAATAAAGAACTAGTGGGTTCTTTATTTAAACCCACTGGGTGGGTGGCTCAGTCAGTGAAACATCAGACTTCGGCTCAGGTCATGATCTCACTGCTTATGAGTTCGAGCCTCGCGTCGGGCTCTGTGCTGACAGCTTGGAGCCTGCAGCTTGCTTCACATTCTGTCTCTGTCTCTCTACCCTTCCCCTGCTCACACTCTGTCTCTCTTTAATATAAATAAACATTAAAAAAATTAAAAACAAATAAAAAATAAAAACAAATAAATAAACCGTGACATATTGTCTGGTTCAGTTCTTAGAAAAATGAAGAGTTAACTAAATTGTAGTTATGTAAAAGAATATCTCTCTTCTTAGAAAATATACACTAAAATATTTAGGGGTAATGGGCCATGATAGATATAACTTACCCTCAATGATTCAGATATAAAATTGCATAGATAGGTAGCTAGACAGACAGTGAGAACAGCACAAATGATAAAACAAGTGGGATAAAATGTTAACAGAAGTTGAGGATCCATGGGTGTTCTTTGTACTATTTTTGTTTTTGCAACTTTTCTGTAAATCTAAAATTCTTCCAAAATAAAAAGTTTTCCAAAAAAATGTTCTCAATATGAGCAAAAAAGGCAAAGTACAATGGTTATTGCTACCAAGACATAATCTCATATTATTTTTATGTTTACACTTTCCACCAAAATCTCTAAGAAATTACTCCCCTATCTTACCCCGTCCCCTCACTCAAGAGTAACTTAAAAACAGTCAACAAAAGAGATTATTTCTAGGGCAAGTATTTTGTGTCAACAAAAGCCTATAACCGTGACCTTCCAATAACACAGTCCAGCTGGGTGAAAATTTTTAAACAAAGATCATACTAGTCATAACATTCATGAATAGAAATTATAATTTTATTTAAAAATCCAAGAATGAATGAGCAGTAAGATACTTTAGGCATTCAAGTAAGAATTTTTTTAGGTAACGCTCATCTAAAACACATTTGACTACTGAGTCTACTTATAAATGTCTACAGATTAGTATCTGGCATACTTCCATTTCCCCTCACCAAGGATTAAATACAATGGGAATTGACTTTCCACCATAAACACGGAAGTAGAAAAATCCATGAAATAACAGTTTCAGGCAATGGACACAAGAAGCATAGGACTATAATCCCTGAAAGAAGAGAAGTGAAAGGCCCGGTTCACTGCCTGGAGGCGGTCTCCAAGCTGTGGTGCAGGGAGTGGGGAGTGAGACAGAGCCCTGCGGTCTTGCTGAGTTGAGGAGACAGAGACTGGTGCTCCCGAAAGCTGAGGTGGCGATAATTTGCAGGCAGAGTACCAGCGAGGATAAAACCACACACAGAGAGAACTCTGGAGATCTGCAAAGAGGTCCTCTCAAGTCTTTGGCTGAGTGCTGATTCATGCATGTGTGAGGAAAAACCCAAGGCCGGTGGGGCGGGGATGGAAGGGTGTCGGGGGAGAAATCACTGGATTTTTTCCAATGAATCCAAATAATTCCCAGAGCTCATACAAGGCACCAGCTGCAGTAGGAAGACTTCATAATACTGGGAGTATTGGATAGAACTTTCTGAGGGAGTATACCATAGTAGCAGGGTTAGGTTAGTCCCAGAATAAAGGCCTTAGACCAGCAATGAAAAAGCTTAAAAACAAGCTTCTAAAGGATCAAACTGATCTCTAAATTACCTAATTATACACCAAGACAAAGATCCAGTATTCAACAACATAAAATTCACAATGTCTGCATCCAGTCAAAAGTTACCAGGCATGAAAAGAAGGAAAATATGACACACAATCAAGAGACAAACCAATCAATAGAAACAGACCCAGCAATAACAGAGACAATAGAATAAGTAGACAAGAACCTTAAAATATCTACTATAAATACTGGTGATATACTCAAGGACGTAAAAGAAAACAAGCATAACAAGGGAAATGGAAAAAACAAAACTGAAGTGAAATTTCTAGAAATGAAAATAAGAAGGTTCTGAAATCAGAGCCACACTCATTGGGTTTAACAGCAGATTAGACATTCAAGAAGTAAAGATCAGGGAATTTGGAGACATGACCATATCCAAAGCAAACACACTGGGAAAGAAGATATAAAAACCAAACAAACAAATAGACCAAGAGCCAGAAGCCTTAGTGAGCTGTGGACAATATTAAGTGGTCTAACATGGAACTGGCATCCAAGAAAAAAATCAAGGGGAGGGCAGAAAAAAAAGATGTAAAGAAATAATGAAGGGAAAAATTCCAAATTTGATGCAAACTATACACCCACAGATCTAAGGTCAATGAACCTCAAGCATAAGAAACGTAAAGAAAACCACGCCAAGGCACGTCGTAATCCAACTGATGAAAAAAAGTGATAAAAAGAAAATCTTAAAAAGCAGCTAGAGGAAAAAAGACACATTACATAAAGAATGGGAAAGACAAGAATCAGAAATCAGGCAGGCCTATATATGACAAACCCACAGCTAACGGCATACTCAACGATGAAAAGCTAAAGCCTTTTCCTCTAAGATCAGGAACAAGACAAGGATGCCCGCTCTCACCACTTCTATTTCACATTATATTAGAAGTCCTAGCTAAAACAATTAGGCAGGAAAAAGAAAGAAATTGCATCAGATCAGAAAGGAAGAAGTAAAGCCACCTCTATTTGCAGACGACATGGTACTATATATAGAAAACCCTAAAGCTTCCACCAAAAAACTATTAGAACGAGTAAAGAAATTCAGCAAATTGCAGGATACAAAATCAATATATGAAAAACAGTTGTGCTTCTATACACTAACAGAAAACCATCAGAAAGAAACGAGTCCTGTACACTGAAAACTATAAGACACTGATGAAAGAAACTGAAGACACAAATAAATGGAAAGATATTCTGTGCAAGTGGGGTAGAAGGATCGCTACCGCCAAAATGTCCACATACCCGAAGCAACCTACAGATTTAATGCAATTCGTATCAAAATTCCAATGTCGTTTTTCACTGAAATAGAAAGAAACAATCCTAAAATTTGTATGGAACCACACAAGATGCCAAGTAGGCAAAAACAATCTTTAGAAATAAGAACAAAGCTGAAGGCATCACGCGTTCTGATTTCAAACTATGTAACAAAACTATAGTAATCAAAACAGTACGGTATTGGCATAAAGACAGACACACACATCAAAGGAACAGAATAGAAGGCCCAGAAATAAACCCGTGCATATACGGTCAATTAATTTACAACAAAGGAGCCAAGAATATCTATGGGGAAAGGACAGTGTCTTCAATAAATGGTGCTGGGAAAATTGGGAAGCCACATGCAAAAGAAGGAAACTGGACCACTATTTAACGCCATACACAAAACTCAACTCAAAATGGATGAAAGACTTAAATTTAAGACCTGAAATCATGAAACTCCTAGAAGAAAACATAAAGGGTAAGCTCTTTGACTTCAATCTTGGCAATGATTTTTTGGGTTTGACAAACCCCTCCAAAAAAAAAAAAAAAGGTGCAAAAATAAACAAGTAGGACTACATTAAACTAAGAAGCTTCTACACGACAAAGGTAACCACCAACAAAGTGAAAAGGCAAGCTATGGAATGGGGAAAAAATATTTGCAAATCCTGTATCTGATGAGGGGTTAATATCCAAAAAAACATAAAGAACTCACATACTTTCATAGCATAAACAAAAAAATCTGATTAAAAAGGGAGCAGAGGAACTGAATAGACATTTTTCCAAAGAAGATATACCAGTGAACACCAGGTACATGAACAGGTGCTCAACATCACTAATCATCAAACTAAAACTAATACAAACTACAACCACAAGGAGACGTCACCTCACACCTGTTAGAATGGTTACTATCAAAAAGACGAGGTAACAGATGTTGGCGAGATTGTGGAAGAAAAGGGAACACTTGTGCACTGTTGGTGGGAATGTAATTTGGTGCAGCCACTAAGAAAAATAGCACGGAGGTTCCTCGAAAAGCTAAAACTATAACTACCATATGATCCGTCAATTCCATTTCTGGGTATACACGCACAGGAAATGAAAACACGGGGGCGCCTGGGGGGTCTCAGCTGGTTAAGCAACCAACTCTTGGTTTTGGCTCAGGTCACGGTTCATGGGATCGAGCCCTGCGTCAGGTTCTGTGCTGACAGTGCAGAGCCTGCTTGGGATCCTCTCTCTCCCTCTCTCTCTCTCTCTGCCCCTCCAGCGCTCGCTCTCTCTCAAAATAAATAAATAAACTTAAAATAAGAAAGTACGCTGGACACCAGAGAATGGGAGCAGGGAAGTTCAACACATGTAGCGGTGCACTCGTCCTTGAGGTGGACTGTGAGAAGCTGAAGATGAGTATTAGGAGTTCTAGAACAATCTCACACATACAAAGCCCACAGAGCTACAGTTAATACACTGATGGTGGAGAATAGAATCATAAAAAAAAAAAAAAAGTCAGTTCAAAGAAGGCAGGAGAACAAGGAAAAAAATAAAAACCAGCTGGGACAAATAACAGCAAGATAGTAGATTTAAACCCAATCATATTTATAATTACATTAAATGTCAACGGTCTAAACATAGAGTTATTTTAAAAACATGTAATTATAAGGCAGAGAATATCAGACTACATAAAAAAAATCAAGACCACCACATACTGTCTACCGGGAAGCCACTTTAATTTTTTTTTTTTTTAAAGCGCCAGCAGGCATGAGCATGCATGGGAGGGAGAGAGAGAGAGAGAGAGAGAGAGAGAGAGAGAGAGAGAGGGGGGGGGAGAGGGCGCGCACAAGCAGGGGAGGGGCAGCGGAAGAGGGAGGGAGAGACTCCTAACCAGGCTCCGAGCTCAGCACAGAGCCAGATGTAGGGCTCAGTCCCACAACTGTGTGATCATGACCTGAGCCTGGATAAAGAGCTGGATGCCCAACCAAGTGACCCATCCAGGCACTCCCCAAGAAGCCACTTTATTTATTTTTGTTTGTTTGTTTTTAATATTTATTTCTGAGAGAGAGAGAGACAGAGCGTGAGCAGGGCAGGGGTAGAGAGACAGGGAGAGACAGAATCCAAAGCAGGCTCCAGGCTCCGAGATGTCAGCGCAGAGACTGACACAGGGCTCAAACCCACAAACCACGCAAGATCATGACCTGAGCCGAAGTCGGGTGCTTAACTGACTGAGCCACCCAGGTGCCCCAGAAGCCACTTTAAAAATAAAGATGTAGAGAGGTTAAAAAATTTGTTTAAGATATATTAGGCAAATAATTTTTTTAAAAAATTGAACTGGCTATATTAACACTGAACAAGGTAGATATGAAAGCAATTATTATCAGGGGTGGGAGGGGTGGGAGAAAGGACGTTACATAGTGAAAAGAGTCAATTCGTCAAGGCAAAATATCCTAGTTGTTATGCACCTAGTACCTGAGCTCCAAAATACTTGAAGCAAAAACTGATAGAACATGAAAGAAAAGGTGGTCATCATGGTTTTAGATTTAAATATGCCTCTCACGGTAACTGATAGGATGAGCAAAAATTAGTCTCAGAGTAAAAGTAAAACATGCAAGTAAACATTAACTCATTTTGCTTCTTTTAAAAAAATTTTTTTAATGTTTATTTTTTGAGAGAGAGACAGAAGCGAGTGGGGGATGGGGAAGAGAGAGAGGGAGACACAGAATCTGAAGCAGGCTCCGGGCTCTGAGCTGTCAGCACAGGGTCGGACATGGGGCTCGAACCCACGAACCGTGAGATCATGACCTGAGCCTTAAGTTAGACCCTTAACTGAGTGAGCCACCCAGGATCCCCTCATTTTGCTTCTTAATTTACAAAATATTTATTAAGTCTCAAATTATAAAAACTTAGGAGGCGCAGAGAACAGTCTAGATTTGATACAATAGTGACAACATATTATTTCAGGCTGAAAACCCGAATCACCAGCAGATATAAACGTGGCTCTAACAGTCGCAGGCAATCCTTCCCCCACTGCCTATGAGGGCAAAGCCACTCTTACTTAGCTAAAGGCTTAAGCCGGTCTTCTGGGAAACGTAAGCCACACTGGCTATGACAACAGCAGTTTCTTGATTGTGTGCCCTATGTCACTCTTGCAGTGCCCTATGTCACTCTTGTGCAGTTGCACATTTGGCAACAAGGGGATCTATTACTATTCGAAAGGACAAGGTATATACTTTTCAAAATAATTATTTTTTATGGAGTGAAGTTTGAGTGTCTCTGTGAGTATAAAGTGAAACCAAATTTCTAAACTCAAAAGGAAATTACTGGTTAGCCACCACTCCCAAGCATATAAACTCAGCCCAGGAAGCAATATCCTCTGCAAGAAGCTGCATTTATGGTAACCAAAATTAGAAAACACTATACTGAAAAGCAAGAATCATATCCATGAACTTCCTGGCACCTCCTTTCAGAAAACGTAGAAATGTGCATATTCAAAGTGGGTTTTGTTTTATTTATTTTTAACAGAGTTTTAAGATGAAAATTTTAATTTCCAAAAATGATGTTTTTTCCCGCCCAGTAGCGTGAGGATAACTCTTCATCTTCTCCTCAGAGGAAAAGCTTTTCCATCCTGAGACCTAGAAGGTGTGTCCATTTCGACGTCTGTGATTCACCTGCACCTTGAATATATTATGTCAAATAATCCTCACGAAAACCCTAATGAAGTAGGTGTTTACTTCTTCCCAAATCACATCTTTTCTTAGGCCTGTTTCCTTACTGAAAAACTAAGAAAAGTGGACTCAGTGATCTATAAATTTCCCTCCAGTTTTAATATTTCATGATCCACATAAAAGATCCCAGTGTCTATTTCTAAGAAGCTTACGATGTGGTTAAGGAGTTAAATACAAGTAAATAATTTTAGGCACTAGCAAAAAGTACAAATAACCTCAACCAAGCAACATTATCGATATAACTTGAGTGGTGAATGGTTCTGAGAAATCAGGTTAAAGCCCAGTCAGTTAGGATGTAAGACACAGAACATACTGAAGATTAAGGAAGACGAGACAGAAAGGGAGAGGAAGGGGAAGGAGGGGAGAAGCGGGGGGTAGGTGGAAAGAAGGGAGGGAAAGAGAGAGATAATTTTTTATTACCCAAGACTACACTGGGGCGATTAATGCAAAAATGCTGAGTTCCATTGGTCCCTCTAGAAAAACCACACAAATATAAAGACACAGACTGAGAATTACCGAGCTAAATGTCTTTTCCTTTCAGGGAACACTTGAACGAGGCTCAGATAACTAACCATGAACAATTTTTTAGCAGTTAAATTTGAAATTACTAATTAATGAATTATACAGATTTTCAAATCAATTATTTTTTTGATGTTTATTTATTTACTTTTGAGTGAGAGACAGAGAGAACAAGCAGGAGAGGGGCAGAGACACAGAATCCAAAGCAGGCTCTGAGAGCTCAGAGCCTGACACGGGGCTCAAACCCACGAACTGTGAGATCATGACCTGAGGTTCGTGGGTTCGAGTCCCACGCTGGGCTCTGTGCTGACAGCTCGGATTCTGTCTCCCTCCCTCTCTGCCCCTCCCCTGCTTGTGTTCTCTCTCTCTCAAAAATAAATAAACGTTAACAACAACAACAACAAAAGATGAAAAACCGATCAACCTTGAGTGCAGGCTAGTTCTGAAACTAAAAACTTGAGACAAACAGGGCTCCTAAGGTGGTAGGAACATCTTCTACTTTGTAAATATCTCCCTGACTTTACTCAAGTTCAGTCGCTCCACCACACCTCTGGCAAATTAGCTGGGGTCCGGAGTGCGGACTGGAAAAACAGGATGTGTCCTCTTGTCCCCAGTCCTCTAAATAAATTACCACAACCCTCCAGTCACGGAATGAATAAGTCACAGGAAGAAAACGTGCAGCATAGGGACTACAGCCGGTGATATTGTAATGGTGCTGTAACGGGGCGCCCGGATGGCTCAGTCGGTTGGGCCTCTGACTTCGGCTCAGGTCATGGCCTCACGGTCCGTGAGTTCGAGCCCCGCATGGGGCTCTGTGCTGACAGCTCGCGCCTGGAGCCTGCTTCGGGTTCTGTGTCCCCCTCTCTCTCTGCCCCTCCCCCGCTCAAGCTCTGTCTCTGTCTCTCTCAAAAATAAACGTTAAGGAAAAAATGCGATAGCGCCGTATGGTGACGGACGGCGGCAGACGTGACGAATCACCACGCTGCATACCTGACGCTAATGTCACACCGTACGTCAACTGTACTCAAACGCAAAACTTGTTTAAATTAAAAATAAAAATACGTGATCACAACCCTGCCCAGTCGGAGAAACAGACTAACGTGCCTTTTCATAAAGATCCATCTGTCAGGAAGGCCACTCTGGCCGGCCAGCCTGTGCTTTGTGCCAGGACACGTGACCCACACGGGCACTTCCAGCGCAGGTCATCCTCCCGTCAGACCCCCTATCCCCTGCCTTCCGGTTTCGGGTGCCATCTCCACCACAGGGCCACCTCTCGGTTTTGGCAACCAGCCCGGAGCTTCTTCGCTGCCTCGATGACCTACTTCCACTTCCTGTCCCCGCTTCTCATCCAGTGCTCCCTGCGTGGCGGGGGCCCACATTTGTCTCGCTCCAAACTAAGGCTGCCTTGGCCATGCTGGACTACGGTCAGAGTGAGAGTGCCAGGCAAGTTGCCTAATGGCTCTGTGCCTCAATTTCCTCATCTGTAAAATCAGGGTAATAATAACATGCACTTCACAGGATTGGCCTGAATAATCAAGGAGTTCATAAAATATGTAAAACGGGGCCTGGTACATAATAAGTGCTACCACTATTATTATTTCTTCTTTGTCTCTTCCAGGTTCAGTGCTGGCTGCAACCAAACCCCCCTTCCTTGTGCTGCCCGTGGACGCACACCACCGCAAGTCCAAGTGCACGAGGGACTCGTCTCCTCTCTCCCGGAGATGGAATAAACGGTGAGGACACAGAGGCAGCACGGGGAACCCGCCTCCAAACTTGCTTCCTCTCTTTAAATCTACGGGACCTGCTCCTGCACAACTGGTTCTGAAAGTGAAGCCATTTCTGGTTCAAAGCTCTAATGTTCCCCGCAGATCACTCGTAGTGACCAATATTCTAAATTCAATGCAGATGTAAAATGTTACGGTCTTGTGCAAGCTTGTTTCTCTGCATTTCCAATCATCCAGTCACTTCTGGCTCAACGCTTCAAAATCAGTACTTTATATAATTGTGTTTTCATAGCACCTACTTCGGTGTTTTGAAGAACCAGCGTAAAAAGGAGGGCAGAGCGGCAGGCGAACAGAGCCCAAGGTGACACAGCGAGGAAGAGGCTGCAAGTTCGGTAGCTCCAAGCCGGAGACTGCCGACTGTTTGGCCTTGGCATTCGTTCTGTCTCCCCGAGCTGTTTGCTGAGATGTAAAATTGGGTTGACAGTGAACCAGACTTATGCAGGGGTTTAGTAAGGATCACAAACGTCTCTTGAATGAAACCACAGACGATGTAAGGTGGTGAAGGTTGGGAAGGCTGTAACAGTCATTCCTTAAGCGGGTAAACAGAGGATGATAGTTATAGTTAGGATCCTGCAAACCTTCTGATGAAGAACAGAGAGAAGATAATCTGAGCACTATAAACAGTGATAAAGACTGCTAATTAAAGGGACAGAAGCCCTTCCACCGGAGACATCTGAAGACGGATCTAGAAAAAGACTAATAAGCAAAGGACTGAAAATTGCACCTCTTGAAACAAGATAATAACTTTCTTCTCTTTTTCTCAAAAGCAACATAGTATGCAAATAACAAAAAACATTTTTTTAACTTGAGATTACCTAAAGGTCTCTACATAACACTTGTAAAGTTCAGTCTTAACAATATACCCATTGGCAGTATGCACACCTCACACTATAGCTGTCTTTTCAGGATACCCTAAAGGATTAGAAGAAACCACGTGAGGAAAATAAATTATGACAAACGGGCAGAACAAAAACTAGATGCCACTTTTTAAAAAACTCCCGACACCAAACAGTAAGTCAGGAAAGGAATACAAATCACCATACTGTTTTTGTGTCTTATTAGTGACCAGCAAGTAAAAAAAGAAAATAACTTGCCTCTATAGCAAAGATTCCTTTGTCACGCCCATATAATTTCATCTCTTCTGGAAAATGCTGAAAAGCATTTATGTAAGGAATATGTCCCTCTTCAACAAATCTGTATTTTGGAAAAGAAAGCTTCAGTAAGGAGTACGTACTGATTTCGCAAAGTAGACAAAAGGGCCGAAAACATCGTATTTCAAAGGCAAGGTAAGACTCAGTTGAGAACGTCGTTTCTGCCACAAGATGATCAACCTGAAAATATCAACGATTCTCTGTGCCCACGTGTGGAGAAAGCATTTAGCCAATTATCTAATGATATCTTAAGCTTCTAAATAGATTAAGTCTTTCTAAGAAGTATGCGTCCTACTTGTCAACTCACCACCAGGCTTGCAGACACGGCATCCTTCTACCCCTCGCTCCCCTCACAGGATTAGCATCTGCTCTTTTACGTTTTTTTTTTTAATGTTTGTTTATTTTTGAGAGACAGAGGGAGACAGCATGAGCGGGAGAAGGCAGAGAGAGAGGGAGGGAGACCCAGAATCGGAAGCAGGCTCCAGGCTCTGAACTGTCAGCACAGAGCGCGACACGGGGCTCGAACTCACGAGCTGTGAGATCATGAGCTGAAGTCGGACATTCAACCGACTGAGCCACCCGGGCGCCCCAGCATCTGCTCTTTTAAATCACTTCCTCAGGGAGACCTTCCTGGACCCATTTGCCTCATTAGAACAGTTCCCTTGTCTACCCTCCTGTCACCAGGACCTGCCACTGGAAATAATTAAGGGAAGGGACCTTGCCCATTTGCTTATCACTCCACCCCAATGTCCAGTACCCGGTAGCTGACCAAATATCTTGAGTAAATTATTGAGTTGAAGAAAATCGCACCTATATATGTATATAAATACACACACATATTTATTTACAATTCATTCATTAATTCAACAGAAATTTATCGAGAACTAAAACCCAGCACTATTCGAGGCTGTGGGCACACAGCAATGAACAAAACAGGAAAATACGCTTGTTCCCGAGGAGTTTTACGTCCCGTGAAAAGAGAGGACAAACAAAACAAACAAATGGGATCTACAGTCTGTCAAGTAGGAAAAGATGGTAAGGAGAAAACTAAAGCAGGGAAGAGCGCAGAGTGAGGCCTGGGGTCTTGCAACCGGGGCCATATATACGTATGCATCTGTTAGACTTTTAAAATAGGAAAATGGTTAAGGAAAATAAGATAAAGACAGGAATAAACTAGTATACAAATGTTCTGGGTCAAAGTCTCTGCTGTTGCTAGAGCTAACCTGACATCTAGTTTTTAGCCTTTTATGTGTTAAAGAATATTGATTCAACTTTAGTTTCAGATTAAAAATGTGATTTAACTTTTTAGTCTACTGAAAGTTGAGAATTAAGTAGTATGTAAAAACGGTGCTTTGTGGGGGTGCCTGGGTGGCTCAGTCGGTTGAGCGTCTGACTTTGGCTCAGGTCATGATCCCACGGTTCATGGGTTCGAGCCCCACGTCGGGCTCTGTGCTGACAGCTCGGAGCCTGCTTCGGATTCAATGTCTCCCCCTCTCTCTGCCCCTCCCCCACTCGTGTTCTCTTTCTTTCTCGCTCTCTCTCTCAAAAACAAATAAACATTTTAAAAAATGGTGTTTTGTGGAGTTTAATGATAAAGCAGGCTTCTTTGGAGCAGCCCTATAGGGAAAACCACCCTCACCTAGTGTTCCTTCATTTCTTTCATTTACAAAAAGTGTTTGTGCATAGTGATCGGTATTCAATTATTTTGGAACTACATTCTTGGTTTTTTATATACAGGGCATATTACATGCTTATCATTTTTATAACTATGTAGTATTCCATGATGTGAATATATTCTTAATTTATGTAGTCATCCCCGCTATGGGATAATACATTTACGACAGCCCCAGGTGAGGATTAGTTCAGAGGGAATAAGACCTGAAGAGCCCCCACCGTGGTCCTAGCAGGACAGACAGATGGCTGTGGATGAGCCAGTACAGACAGTGCCGCAGTGCCCTACGGAGGCACACGCTCAGTGCTGTAGGAGCACAGGAAGGAATATAAACCTGACCAGGGGAAACAGAGACATCCACACAGAGCAGGTTTTGGCCATCTGGGGTTTTAACAATCTTCACCATTTATAAGAGTGCTGCTCATGACCTCTTTCCAAGTTTTGTGGGTTTTTAATTTTTTTTCTTTTAGAAAAATATAGAACTTTTCCAAAAAAAGAGTCTGAATCAATCCAGGAAGCTGACAGAGGAATTGCCAGAGACCAAAAGCCTCCCATATGCCCCTCCTGACCACGTTCCCTGAAAACAGAGTCTCTGTTTATAATTGGGAGGTGGTATTTTCCAAAAGTTTTAATCTGTGACAGGTTGGAAATTTAACAAATTGGTTCTCCATCACAGATCATTTAAGAAGTAATGCATCGGCGTCAAGCCGGGTCCACCTGCAAAACATCCGGAGCCCATGCACCTTGTTCCATTTCTGCTGCCACCACCCTAATCCAAACCACTGTCTCTTGCGTGAAATATAGCAAAAGATCTCCCAGTCCCTCTGCTTCCACCTCTGCCTACCTAGAATCCATTTTCCTCAGAGCTGCCCGAACGGTCAGAAAACGTCTCCCCTGCTAAAATCTTCCAGGGGCCTGCTATCACACTTAAAAGCCAAATTCTTAATGAGTGTGGGGTTTCCTTCTAGAGTGACGATTATCCTCTGGAAATAGAGGTGATGGTTGCACAACCTTGTAAATATACTCAAAACCCCTGAATTGCACATTTAAAAGGGTGAGTGTTATTGTATGTGAATTATACCTCAATTAAAAAAAACCCAAACTCCTACCTTGGCTTACAAAGATCTGGTCCCTGCTTATTATCTCCCTGTCCTCACCCTCCTACGACTCCTTCAAATTCTTACTCCCGTCCCACGGGGCTCCTCTGCTCCTTAATCACACAGACCGTGCTCTTGCTTTGGGCCTTGGCACTGACGACCTCCCTCGACCTGGAGTTCTAGCATTTCTGATACTCACTGCTGCTCTGCTCCCATTCAGAGTGCTTCTCAGTGAGGCCTTCCCTCATGGCCCTCAGTGAGGCCTTCCCTCATGGCCAGTCTACAGTAGCCATCATCTGACTGCAATCTTCCACACAGCACTTCACTCATCATTTTTCATTTATTTCAAAGCTCATCTGTTTCCTCCTCTGGTCTTGAACTTCACGAGAGCAGGAACTTGTTCTGTATGGCTCACAACTGTAATTCAAGGGTCTAGACTCTAGAATAACCCCGACGTCGAGTAGGTATTCAATAAATATTTGTGGAATGAATGCACGTTGGCTATTTTTATTACTATTGTTATCGCTGGGGTAGTAGGCAGGCTTCTTTAAAGGCTGCCTTAAGATTCATGAATTTATTCTAAGGACTATGGATGCTGCTAAAGGATTAAACCAAGCAGTGACACGTAGGACGAGTATAAGAAATATGGGTACTGGGGCCAGGCTAGTAATGTATTTCCTTCAAATCAATGTTCTTTAAATACTTTTCCAAGTTTGGCAGTAGTTCTCCAGCTTTAGCATCCATGAGACTCCCCAGGATGGCTTATTAAAACAGAGGCTACCAGGCCCTACCCCCAGAGTTTCTGATCCAGAAGGTTAGAATGGGTTAGAATTTGGTTAGAATTTGCATCCCTAACAAGTTCTCAGGTGACGCTGTTGCTGCTGGTCAAGGGACCACACTTTGAGAACCTGTGACTTGGAGCTCCTTCTCTGAGAAAAATAGAGAAAGAGGATCAGTGGTAACTATCTCCCTTCCTGTTGCCCCAGGTAATTAGGCTCGGTTCCCAAATTTGTATGTCCCACAGAGCAAAATAAAAGCCCTCCAGCCAACTAGATCCAATCTCCTTGAAGGTACTTCAGAAATCTCCTTTAAGGGAGGGGAGGGAGGAGGGAGAAAGAAGGAGGGAGAGGGAGAGAGACAAATGTGTAGGATCTTGCCCCCATCCTTCCAAACACATATAATATTCTCCCTAAGAAGAATTACCGGTAAGTACTATTTTCTACATCTTGTGAGATCTCTAGCAGTCTTGTTACTCCCTTATAGATTGCCCTGGGTAGCCGGACAGCCCCTTTACTCAACTGGGTAGCTGGACAGCCCCTTTATCCAACTGGGTAGTTGGACAGCTCCTTTACCCAAGTGGGTAGTTGGACAGCCCCTTCATCCAACTCTAGGGACGTGATTTGATTGTTGTTTCTGGGTTATCGAAAGGAAAACAGAGAGACTGTAGACACGGGATCCCCTTGGGAGGTTGCTAAGTAATCCAGGTGGATTCCAGAGGGGATGGGGAGAAATGTGGTTTCAAGTATGACTGACAGGATGTAATGACTGACTGCAGACGTGGAGAAAGGAAAGAGTCAAGGATTCTGAGGTTTCTGGATAGGAAGAAACGGAGTGCATGGTATTTACGAAGGAAGAAAACATGGAGAGAGAGCTGAATGAAAGACGAAACTCTTTCCGCCATGCTGATTTTGAGATACCGTAAAGACACCCCAGTAGTGTCCAACAGGCAACCGTATGTATGAATAGACGGGTCTGACCCTCACTAGACAAGTCTGGGCTGCAGATATAAATTTGGGCGGCGTCATCATCATATAGATGGTAATTAAAGCCTTGAGAGAAGATGAGATCACCCAGTGAAGGCATATGGAGCAAGGTGAGGTTTTTAACTTAACAGTAAAATTCACTGAATAATGGACTATCTGCATGCAGAGTTAATCACCCCTGAGAAAAGCCTTGTTATTTGGTTGATGTGGCCAAACTCAAAGGCACTATCATCATTTACTGGAGGCATTTTATTTAATCAAAGGGCCTAGTACCGATGATGGTGATGAAGACAACGAAACAATAATGACTAGCATTGAGTTCTTACTATGTGCCAGGCACTGTGGTGAGTGCTTTTCGTGGACTGCTCATTACTGGAAGTGGTTACAACTCTGTGAGGTAGATATTATTATTATTAGCTCCGTTTCACCAGTGATGAAACAGAGGCAAAGAAAATTTAATAATTTACTCAAGGTCACATATAAGTGGCATAGCCAGGATTCAAACCCAGGAGTCTGGTTCTAAATCTATGCTCTTAAAATCACTCTACACACGGATTAAACCTAATGCTATTGTTTAGAATATATATATAGGGGGTGCCTGGGTGGCTCGGTCGGTTAAGCGTCCAGCTTCGGATCAGGTCATGATCTCGCGGTCCGTGAGTTCCAACCCCGCATCGGGCTCTGTGTTGACAGCTCAGAGCCTGGAGCCTGCTTCGGATTCTGTGTCTCCCTCTCTCTCTGCCCCTCCCCTGCTCCTGCTGTCTCTCTCTCCATCTCAAAAAAAATAAATAAACATTTAAAAAAAATAGAATATATATATAAAGCAAGAGAGATATTAACACGCTAATGATTTTGGCACATCCTCTATTTAATGAGAAAGGCTTACACACAATGCCCTAATTTACTCATTAACTACAAAACACTGTAAATTATCTTGAAAAATGTAAATGTACTGGCCATCTACTAACAGGTTTTCCTAATAGTTTTGTTTTCAATTTATCTTATAAACACAGACAACCTGTATTTTAGCTTTTGACGGCACCAATGTATGCGTCGGGGTAACTACTAGTAACCATATTCGCCAACATCAAGGTCTTCTGTTCATCTTCTCTCTTAGAAATGCAAAATACTTAATACCACTACTCAGGTACTTAAGTGTTACTTTTCATCTTCAAAGCATTCTACTCACAGTAGATAATTAATTTTCCAACACACCGAGTAAGGTAAATACCATTATTTCACTTATATAAAGCAAGAAACCCAGGAGATGAGCCACCGGCCCAGGGAGGGTTACAGTTCAGAATTGGAACCCAGGCTACCCAATCTTTCCGTTCTCTTCCTCAATTGAAGCCTCCTTGACAAATTCAAGATATCCAAAGGCTGTCCCCCCCGTTCACACAGATAATCAGCAAAGACATCATCCTACGAGAGGCCCGGCTTACCTCAAAAGATCTGAGAGAGTAACTGTCTCTCTCTGCCACAGCAGTGACAGGTAGCAGAAGGCAAGTGTCCTCGGCACTGTCATCTTCACGATCCCCTTCTCCTTTCGTAGTGAATATTCCACTCCATCAAGAGATCCAGAACAGATGGAAGCTGTTTCTTAAGAGATAAATGGAGATTTTTTTTTTTTTTTTAAGAGCAAATAACTATTTGGACAGGCAAAGAAGAAAAACCACAAAAAAATCCGAAGAGGCATTTTCAATATCTTAAAATCAAATTATCATTGATACGATCTTTGCAAAGAGCAACTGGCAAAAAAGAGCAATGATGGTTTAGAGAAAATTGGCTAAAAAGGTTAACAATTGTTGGTTCTTTACGGGAGTGGGATGGGCTGAGATTCTAAAGAGGGACTTGACCTGCCTGAATGTTTTCATAGTGAACTGGAACAATTTTTCAGATAAGTAAAAGGAAAAACAATTACAGAGCAGAGCAAAGCAAAGCAAACAGTGTGGAAGTGCTTTGGTCCAGGCCCCAAGCTACGTGTCCCTTTTGTGTGAGGGGCTCTCCGCAACACCAGCCAGGACAGCACCTCCGCCCACTCCCATCCTCCAGGCACCCTTCCCCACAGGACGTTATCTGTCCTCGCTCCTTCCTTCAACACTCCCTCGTCTCATTCTTTGTGCCCCTGTTCTAGGTCCGGGGAATGAACAGTGAACAGGGTCGCACATCACTTGGAACTTAACATTCTAGCAACGGGAGGTGGTTATTAAGGAGAAAAAAAAAAAAATGCAACTGACAGACGGTGGTAAGGGCCACACAGGAAAATGGCAATGCAGGGGCGTACAAAGTGACGGGAAGACAAGAGACAGGTGCTACTTTACATGGATGGTGGAAGAAACCTCTGGGGGAAGGTGGCATCTGAGCGGCGACGTGAATACGTTCAGACAGGAAGTCTTGAGGAGCTCAGGAAGAACACTGCGTTCATCAGCAGGAGTGAACTCAAAGGAGCAGCAAGGAAGCCAGTGTGGCGAGAGCACCCCGCGTGAAGGGAAAGTGGTAGGAAATGATAAGGAAGAAAGCGATACGGGCGCCTGGGTGGCTCAGCTGGTGAAGTGCCTGGCTCTTGATTTTGGCTCAGGTCATGATGATCTCACGGTTTTTGAGTTCGAGCCCCCTATCGGGGTTCCATGCTGTCAGGAGCGGATTCTCTGTCTCCCTCTCTCTCTGCCCCTCCCCTGCTTGATCTCGCTCTCTCTCTCAAAATAAATAAATATACACTTAAAAATATTTTTTTAAATATCACGCAGGGCTTGATAGGTCACGTTTTGTATTTTGGACATTATTCTGAGTATTATGAGGAGTTTCTGGAGAGTTTCAAACAGAGAAACCACCTGATCCCATTCATGTGTCTAAAAAGCTCTCTCCAGCTGCCGCACGAAGAACGGAGCTGTCGGAGGGCAGGAGTGGACACAGGTCACACCAGCCAGGACAGAGATGACGGGCACTTGGGCTGGGACAACAGCACGGCAGGTGGTGAGAAGTGGTGGGAATCCGGACATATTTTGAAGGCAGAGTCAGAAGGATTTGTTGATGGACTGAACACGAAGTATGAGAGAAAAAGAGAAGACAAGGATGATTCTCAGAGTTTGGGCCTGAGCAACAGGAGAACGGAAATGCCATCTACTGAGACAAGGAAGGCGGCAGAAGCGCAAGTTTGATGAAAGAAAATTAAGGTTTCAGAATTACACGTGTTAAATGAAGGCCCTACTAACTGCACAAATGGAGATGTTGAGTAGGCAGATGAGCATAAAAATCTGTAGTTCAGAGAAGAACCTCGAGAGAGAAATTTCCGAGCCGTCATGATGCAGCTGGTGTTTAAAGCTGGAAGGAGGGTAAGTAGAAAGCGGGACTAAGAACGACCCCCCAAAACCTCACTTTCTTGGATAAAACTCTCCAAATTACTCCTCAAAATCCTTTTTTCCAACTCCTATAAATCCTCTCCTCATAGCATTTATCAGTAACTGAACTTTTTAATGAATGTGTGCATTTATTTCCCAGCTCCTCCCACTACAATCTAAGCAGGTGGCTGACCTTGCTTGTCACCGGGTCCCCAGGGCCTCGAGCAGGCCCTAGCACAAAGGAGGAACCCAATAACTATTTGGTGGCAAACAGGCCAGCAGTTCAAGACTGTCGTCCTAGTGAAATGATTTTTAGAACATGCAAAGACTCAAGGTCAGGGCACGTTGTGGCAGGACCGTCTATAATATGAAGCAAATTAAAAACCATCGGGGCGCCTGGGTGGCTTGGTCGGTTAAGCGTCCGACTTCGGCTTGGGTCATGATCTCACGGTCCGTGAGTTCGAGCCCCGCATCGGGCTCTGTGCTGACAGCTCAGAGCCTGGAGCCTGCTTCCGATTCTGTGTCTCCCTCTCTCTCTGACCCTCCCCCATTCATGCTCTGTCTCTCTCTGTCTCAAAAATAAATGAACGTTAAAAAAAAAAAAAAAAATTTGAAAAAACCACCTAAGTGATGCAAATAGAAATTTAATTCCAGGCAATGGAATACTGCATGCCAATTTACTTAATGCTTCTGTCGATGGTTCTCAAAGTAGAGTCCCTAGACCAGCTGTTGGGCAGCTCAGTCAGTTAAGTGTTCGACTCTTGATTTCAGCCTAAGTCGTATCTCTCGGTTCATGAGTTCGAGCCCCGCCTCCGGTTCTGTGCTGACAGGGCGGTGTCTGCTTGGGATGCTCTCTCTCCTCTCTCTCTCTCTCTCTCCCCTACCCCATTGCTCTCGCTCCCAAAATAAAATAAACTTAAAAAAATATATATTTTTAATAAATAAAGTTTATTTAGTTTTGAGAGAGAAAAAGAGCTCATGAGCGGGGGAGAGGTCGAGAGAGAGAGAGAATCCCAAGTGGACTCTGCACCGTCAGCATGGAGCCCGATGTGGGGCTCGAACTCACGAACCATGAGATCACGACCTGAGCCAAAGTTAAGAGTCGACGCTTAACCGACTGAGCCACCTAGGTGCCCCAGCAATAAAATTGTAAAAGCTGGAAAGCATATGGACAGGTGATTACTGCCCTGGCAGCGTCGAGAAAGCTGGATTCAAAACCAGCGATAGGGAAAACCATAAACCGAGGTAACTTTTCCCTGGGGACCTCTAAAGAAAGCTCCAGAATCGGTTAAATCTTGGAAACCGGGTGAAGGTAGGTCTAACACCAGAAAGATTACTTGAAAGTCCAATTGAGAAGCAGTCAGACGCTCAGAGTCATACGCCAACCCCATCTGGCAAATGCCTGCGCCTTCCCAATCTGGGCAGAAAATTGTGACGTTTCTTCTCTGGAAAGAGTAAAATGAAGGGTCTCTGGAATAGGGCATATATCAGTCATACATACAGTTGAGAGCAGGATATTATGAAAAACAGCAGGATGAAGTGCCAGTGTACATATTGAGTACTGAGACAGCCCCCGCCCCCACCCCCACCCCACATTCCTCTCAGGCCTTCTTCCCACCCAGTTCCTAGAACAGCCAGGACTACACCCTCAGACAGATGACTCAAAGAGATTTCTCTTGAAAATCCTATCAGCTCAGGGGGAAAAGATGTAAAGATGATAATGCTGGAGGCCTGCTAAGAAAATAATCCAGCTAGATCGTGCACAGTGCGACTAGCAAAACTCACTATGGATACGAGGCTTTCACTCAATTTTTCAGTCTCTTTAAAAAAAAATTTTTTTAATGTTCTTATTTATTATTTGAGAGAGAGAGAGAGAGAGCAAGCAGGGGAGGGGTAGAGAGAGAGAGAGAGAGAGAGAGATACAGAATCTGAAGCAGGCTCCAAGCTTTGACTGTCAGCACAGAGCCCAATGTGGGGCTCGAACTCATGAACCGTGAGATCGTAACCTGAGACAAAGCGGGGTACTTAACCGACTGAGCCACCCAGGCGCCCCTTTCAGTCTCCATTCTTAAGAAGACCAGCCATGTTAGCCTCATAAATATTTGAGGAAAACCTGGAATACAAGAAGCAGAGGACAAAACAAGTCAAGGTCAAATATTATCACTTATCATATCAATATCCTCAGGAAAATAAGAAAAGATGCTCCACAAAAACAAGGGAGTAAACCAGGAAAGACGAAATAGGGTCAAGGAAGTAAGGAACTTTAACAAAAGGTAAGAGCATCGTCAGGATGGTGGTAAAGAGATCCCAAAGACAGCCATGTCATACGTTTAGGGATATTTCATTGTAGATTAGGGTGGGTCAGAAGCTCCACCAAGACTTCTTCTGAAGATGAAATTGGTAGAATATCTAAGAAATTGAGAGATTTTCAGAACTTGGAGGAAGTGTGGAGATACACTAATAATAAATTATAGATTAGTAATAAGTAAATAGAAAACTAAGCAAGTGACAAGACAATTATCAACTCTGAGAAAACCAAAGGATCTATGAAAAGTATAATCATAGCAAGTTACATAGCTCACACTAAATGCTGGGCTAGGAAAAAATTATAATCGTATTGGAAGACAGAGAAAAAGAAATGCACGATCGTGCGCTGGTGACTACATGGGGAAGGTACAGTGAGAAAGGTGTGAAAGAGCCAAGATTTATCTTCTGTAGTTGGAATTTAACAGCTAACGTCCAAAAGCAGAAATCAAGATGTCATACTATAAGCATATGCTATCGAGAAATGGAGGTCACAGGGGCGCCTGGGTGGCTCAGTCGGTTAAGCATCTGACTTCGGCTCAGATCATAATTTCACGGTTGGTGAGTTCAAGCCCCCCATCGGGCTCTGTGCTGACAGCTCAAAGCCTGGAGCCTACTTCAAATTCTGTGACTCCCTCTCTCTCTGCCCCTCCCCTGCTCACGCTCTCTCTCTCTCTCTCTCAAAAATAAACTTTTTTTTTTTTTTTTTT
>NW_026057579.1:32829518-32898161 GCF_023721935.1 Panthera uncia
TTTTTTTTTTTTTTTTTTTTTTTTTTTTTTTTTGCAATATGGAGGTTGCAGAAGAGCTGAAAATGAATGTCTCTTGGGAACAGCACATTTAGGGGAATAACAGACTACAATTTTTTTCATATCAAGCATTATAAATCTATTTGAATTACATGCATATAGAATTTTGATTAAAAATTTAAAGAATGTAGAAATAGTTTACACTTTCACAAAAACAAAATACTACATCTCCCTTTCTCCCTATGTATACATGAATAAAAAACTTTCTGGAATGATCTACAGCAAAGTAGTTTGGTTTTGGATGGCACAATAACTGATGATTTTCTTTGTGACGCTCTGTATTTCATAGTTGTGAAATAAAGGTTGTATTAGTAGTCACTTTACATGTAGAAACTAAAATAAAGCTCTAAGGATCACCATTTACTAAAAGCAAACACCAAAACAAAAACTCTTAACATAGAGAAACAATCTGGGGCACCTAGGTGGCTCAGTCGGTTAAACGTCCTACTTCAGCTCGGGTCATGATCTCACAGTTCATAAGTTCGAGCCCCACATCGGGCTCTGTGCTGACAGCTCAGAGCCTGGAGCCTGCTTCACATTCTGTATCTCCCTCTCTCTCTGCCCCTCCCCTGCTCGTGCTCTGTCTCTCTCTCAAAAGTAAATAATGAACATTAAAAAAATTGTTTTTTAAATAAAAAAGACATAGGGAAACAATCATGGTACTCTAAAAGGCTTGGATGACTTCAGACCTAGTCCTGGGGACAGTGGAGTTCAGGCCCGCCTGAAAACGTGGAAAGGAAACTCCAGAGATCCACGGCGGCCCAATTATTCTATGATTCTAACTTCTTTACTTCTTTGGACACAAAAAATAACTTGCCTGAGATCTGTGTCACTGTGCAGTCCAGCAAGTAATGCAGATATGCTGATAAAAGGAATTTGCTCTTTAGGGGGAACAGACTTGCAAAGAAGCAGTCCACACAAGAAATGCTTTGTTAAAAACTATATGTAATCATACAACCCAGACTTCCACAATCCCTAACACCAGTCGATTTGGAAGCAATCTCCCAAAGAACTCTGTCAGCACACATCAAGATTCTAGGAATCTATAATAAGAGCCTGGTCCGTTCTCTGAGGTCTGTTTTCCACCATGTTTATTTTATTATTATTATTTTTTTTTTAGTGTAGTGTAGAAACAATTGAAATCATGAATAAATGTGTTGGGGAAGGTCTATACCTGTTACCTTAAATATACTCCTTATCTATTTTAAATTATGGAATTAAATCAGAAAGTGAAACTCACACACGATACGATAAATTTTGCTTCAGTCTATGATTAGAAGTCGGATATATCATCTTTGACTCTTACCAATCTTATCACTTCGCTAAGATCTATCATTTCTCTGCTGCAACTTTTCTTTGGAAATTCTGAGCCCACACGTACATGATCTTTATTGAGCTTCGTTCTTTCCGGATCCACTTATTGTTCAACACCCTTTAAAAATGACACAAAGGGGCGCCTGGGTGGCTCAGGTGTCCTACTCTTAATTTCGGCTCAGGTCATGATCTCATAGTTTTGTGAGTACGACCCCTGCATCAGGCTCTGTGCTGACACTGAGGCGCCTGCTTAAGATTTTCCCTCTCTCTCTGCCCCTACCCCACTCATGCTCTGTCTCTCTCAAAATAAATAAATAAATAAATAAATAAACAAACAAACTTAAAAATTTTTAATAAATAAAAATCACATAAAAATACTCATGTGGAGACAATGTACCTTTTTAAAAAACTGCCCTAAGATTTCATTTAATTTACCTTTCTCCTAGCCATATGATTTACCAAGTCATTGCTTCTTGCTAGGCCACATTCCTTTTCTTGAAATACGAAAAGATTGGACTAAATTCTTTTTTTAAGTTTTATTTTATTTTGAGAGCGAGAGTGAGAGAGCGAGAGAGCGAGAGCAGGGGAGTGAAAGACAGAGAGAGGGAGAGAGAATCCCAAGCAGACTCTGCACTGTCAGCACGGAGCTCGATTGGGGGCTTGAACTCACGAACTGTGAGATCATGACCTGAACCGAAGTCAGATGCTTAACTGACTGAGCCACCCAGGTGCCCCTGGACTAAAATTTTTTTTTTATATTTATTTATTTTTGAGAGAGAGAGAGAGAGAGAGAGTGCGAGTGAGCTGGGGAGGGGCAGAAGGAGGGGGAGACACAGAATCTGAAGCAAGCTGCAGGCTCTGAGCTATCAACACAGAGCCCTACACGGGGCTTGAACTCACGGACTATGAGATCATGACCTGAGCTGAAGTCGGGAGCTTCACTGACTGAGCCACCCGGGTGCCCCTGAACTAAATTGTTTTTAGGGTACATTACCAGCTTTAAAATTCTAGGTAGTCTGATTCTCACTTTTACCTGATTGTGATGCTTTGCTGATGGGGAAAGGCTTCTGAGCAAGGCCATCAGGCTGAGACTCTGTTCCACTTTCAACAAAAGAAGGGCAGCTGAAGTCACTCAGCAGCTCAGGCTCGCTCTCCCAGTCTGAATGACTTTGGTTATCTTCTAATACCTATTTGCAAAATAATATACATAAAATTATTACACAGGAACTGAAAATGCAGTTAATTTCCACGAGCTTAACCAAGTCCTGCCCATCTGAAACACCGTAAGGCAAACTACTCCAGAGAACTGCAACCATGTGCCAGGTTCCGAAGACCAAAAGACCTCACCCTCCACCACGTGTCCCCTAGCAGCTCCTGGCGGTGCTCCCGGAGAAGGGCTGCAGACGAGGCTAAGCAAGGAAACAGGTTGCCAGCAGACACATCAGGCTTCCTTCTCCCTGTGACCAACGTCTCCCTTGTAGCTCTAGCAGCTACACCAATGGGCACGTCGATAATGACCCCACGCACAATGCTGGCTTATCTTCACTGAGCCTACCTGGGAATTTTCGCTTTGCATCTACGATAATGCCATTTCTCCTCCCTGGACTATCCTTTCTTCTCTACCTCTCCAATCCATTATTTACTCTATCATGCTGTCTCCCGACCAATTCTTCTTCCGAAGAGTTCTTGATTCCCTGAATTCCTGTGGCACTTTACTACTTATAACACTTAACTGACAAGGATATACTATCTCAGACGGTTGTTTAATTTTTCACACACGTATTGTTGAAATGTGGCTGGCTACAAAAAGGCCTCATCAGCTGACATTACCTTGGGGAAACTGATCACACTCAAAAGGCCACATTATCAGTTGTGCAGACCAAGAGACTCAATCTTAGGAAGAAGAGGTAAGACTCATGTTAAGGACACTCACAAGAGAATAAAGTAAAATCAACCAATCAATCAATCAATCAATCAGGGATGAGATGCTTGTGTCCTCTGTTATGCATTTCCCCTCTCTACAGGTAAGCATGAGACAAGGTACACAATGAAACTGGCAGATAAGCATGGACTCACTGAGAAAACCAAAGCAATCAGAAGACAATGTCCACAATCGTATGCAGGCGACCATCTGCCAGGAACTTGACTCTCTGTCTGATTCTTCTGGCAAACTATCCAAGCTCCCATCTAAAAAGGCAGCTTCTCCCTCTGGGCACCCAATTCCACCCCGTCTACTCAAAGATTATCCCTCACTTCTACTGTCTCTCCATTGAAAATTTCTTCTCTCCTGTATCATTCTTATCAGTACACAAATACGCTATCATTTATCCCACTTAAAAAACACACACACACACACACACAAACCTTTCCTGGATTCCATCTACAACATAAATTCTTTACACTTTGCAGCTAAATGTCTTGGAAGAGTTATCCAGACTGTCTCCAATTTCTCTCTTCCAAGTCTATCTTACACCTCATTCTTGTCATTTTTAAACATCTTTTTTTTGAGGGAGGGAGGGGCAGAGGGAAGAGGGAGAGAGAGTGGAGCCTGATGTGGGGCTCGATCCACGACCATGAGATCATGACCTGACCAAAACCAAGAGTCCGCCACTTAACTTACTGAGCCACCCAGGCACCCCTGAAGATTTTATTTTTGAGTAATCTCTCCACCCAACGTGGTGCTTGAACTCACAACCCCAAGACCAAGAGCTGCATACTCCACAGACTGAGCCAGCCAGGAACCCCTTTTATACGGCATTCTAATCAAACTTGTGGTCCCGCTACTCTACTCATCAATTTTTTGCCCTCTTCCTTCCTGGCCAGGCAGCAGTATTTCTCACAGTTGATCACTCCCCTCTTCTTGAAACTCTTTGTTCTTTCATTTCCAGAATGCCCCCTCACTCTCCAACCTTCCTCCTAATTTACCAGTTCGTCCTCAGACTTCTTTGTTGATGTTGCTTTTATCCCAAACATCTTAACCCTAGAGCGGGCCAGAGCTCAGTCCTTGGTTCCTTTCTCTGTCTTTACTCCTCGATGATATCATCTGGTCTTGTGGTTTTAAATACTACCTACTATATTGTTTTTGATTCCAAAATGCTCTTCCCTTCCCCATGTTTTAATATCCCTGGCATCAGGGTGTTTCTTACAACCAATGGCATGTCACAGTTTGATTTACAGAATTATTTTCTTTCTCGGGGATATGTAAAATAATGGCGCATCTTCCAAATAATGGCATTTTAGATTTGATGATTGCAATACATATTGAGAACATCCAGGGGAACCTGGGTGGCTCAGTCGTTTGAGCGTCCGGCTTCGGCTCAGGTCACGATCTTGCAGTTTGTGAGTTTGAGCCCCGCGTCAGGCTCTGTGCTGACAGCTCGGAGCCTGGAGCCATCTTCAGATTCTGTGTTCCCCTCTCTCTCCACCCCACTCTTGCTTGTGCTGTGTCTCTGTCTTTCAAAAATGAATAAACATTAAAAAAAAAAAAAAGAGAGAGAACGTCCAAATTTATATCTCCAGCCTAGACCTCTCTTCTGAATTGAAGGCTTATAAATCTAACAGTACCTGCAGTTTCCTCTTGGATGTCTAATAGCTGTCGCAAACGTCACATGTCCCCAACTGAACTACTGATTTTCCTGTTCCACCTGTAATTTCAGGTGACGGTAACTCCTTCCTTCCAACTGCTTAAGCTCCAAACTTAAGTCATCCTTGATGACTCTTCTCTTTCTCTCACACCCCACATCCAATCCATCAGGAAATTCGGTCGACTCTATTCCAGAGTTTATCTAGGATCTTACCACTTATCATTTCCATTGCTACAACTTGATCCCAGCCACCATCAGGTCTTAATCTGGAAGAGGGCTTTTCAAACCTTCGTGTGTGTAAGAAGCACCTAGGAAACGTGTTGAAATGTAGACTCTGACTCAGTAGGTCTGAGTCAGTCCTGAAATTCTGCATTTCTTCCCCTAGATATCCTCATGGCTTACTCTCACCTACGATTCCTCATCAGGGAGGGGTGGCCTTCCCCGATCACTCCATCTCAAATAGCACCCTTTCCTGCCACCCCCTTTGGTATTTCCCTTGCCCTGATTTATGCAATTGCTTGTTTGCTTTTTCTGGAAGTTTTAAGTCACTTATCTTGCCCAAGATCACACAAGTCACAAGTAGTGAAGCCAGGATTCAGATGACTCCTCTTACTATTCTTGGCACAGTCACATTCGAAGCATGAAGCAATTACTGAATATCTGAGGAGACTAAGCTTCTCACTTAAAAGTACTTGGTCCTTTTTCCTTTCAAAACCGAGTGTATTCAAAATAGGTATACTCTTCAGTAAAAATTATACACCAACTTGCATATCAGGTTAAAATTCTGCATACGCTTATTTACTCACCAAGAAGATTTTACTGTGATGACAATATTACTTTAGACTTTAGACAGGTGTTTAGTCAAGTTAACAAAAGTTTTTACAATATCTATTTTTTTATGTTTGTTTATTTTCGAGAGGGAGAGAGCACGAGCAGAGGAGGGGCAGAGAAACGAAAGCAGGTTCTGTGCTATCAGCGCAAAGCCTGACATGGGGTTTGAACCCACAAACCGTGAGATCATGACCTGAGCCGAGATCAAGAGTTGGGTGCCACCCAGGCACCCTAAACCTTTTGAAATACCTTAAGTTAAAGCAAACCGTAAGAGAGTCTCAAGGACTGAGAACCAACTAAGGTAGATGGGGGGTGGGGGGGAGGGGAAAGTGGGCGATGGGCAGGGAGGAGGGGACTTGTTGGGATGAGCACTGGGTGTCGTATGGAAACCAATTTGACAATAAATTATATTTAAAAAAAAATCAAAAATAAATAAATATCTTAAGTTCCCCTAAACATATTAAAATGTCAGAGAGAATTCCAGGTTCTGATTCAAATTTTCTATGTAGTAGGTAAAACTCCAGTGTACAAATATAACCAACAAATACTTTAGTTGTGTAATTCTAAAGATCAGGTTCTTAATAGTCTGGATGGTTCTTTCTTTTCTCTTTCAAAGTGTCACCATAGAACCACATAGTATCTTTTGCTTTTCTTGAGAAGTATCTGCCTCCTGAATCAAGAGAAGATAATGTTTCATAACTCTATCATTAAAAAGTATTGTCCGGGGGCACATGAGTGGCTCAGTTAGTTAAGCATCTGACTCTTGATCTCAGCTCAGGTCATGATCTGATGGTTCATGAGTTCGAGCCCCACATCAGGCTCTGCTCTGACAGTGTGGAACATGTTTGGGATTCCCTCTCTTCCTCTCTCTCTGCCCCTCCCCTGCTCGTGCCCACTCCCCTCTCTCTCTCTCTCTCAAAAATAAATGACCATTAAAAAAAAAGTATTGTCTGTTCATGTCTCCTAAGGCAAGGGAAATAAAAGCAAAAATGAACTATTAGGACCTCATCAAGATAAAAAGCTTCTGCACAGCAAAGGAAATAATCAACAAAACTATAAGGCAACCTACAGAATGGGAGAAGATATTTGCAGGTGACATATCAGATAAAGGGTTAGTATCCAAAATCTATAAAGAACTTACCAAACTCAACACCCAAAAAATAAATAATCCCGTGAAGAAATGGGCAGAAGACATGAATAGACATTTTTCCAAAGAAGACATCCAGATGGCAAACAGACACATGAAAAGATGCCCAACATCGCTCCTCATTAGGGAAATACAAATCAAATTTCTTAAAAGAAATTGCTTAAACTTCTACTTAGAACTTAACTACAAATTTCTTTGTTTCAACTAGTCAGATAAGAAATCCAAATTAATTCCAATGTCTAGATCAGTGACCTTGTCCTTCTGGACTATAACAGAAACATCTTCACTGACGATTCTCTGACAAACATCATAAATCCAGACGAGGCTGAACCTGTTTTCATCTCTACCTCATACTAGAAATGTCTTTTAATCCTGCGTTTCAGACTTGTGACTTACCGTAACTTTTCTTCTACAAACTGGGTTTTTACAATAGGCCTGCTTGCTCTTCTGAAGGTAGCGCCTCCAAAAATTATGTAGAACTTCATTCTAAGGTAGAAGGGAAGTGAGTGGTAATTCAGGTCACGCCAAACACACCGGTACATCTCTACCACATGTACTTCACATACTGCCCTCCATTCAAACGTGTTCCTACCTTCCTTACCTACTTTCTTGAAAAAGAACGATCATCACAAAATCTGTGTATCAGTATATGGCAGGTATACGGCAAACACTGAATAAATTCTTCATTATCTTTGATCTTAGAGAAAGAAGAGACTAATTCTGTAAAGGTCACCTAGTTGACCCCTTCCTTTTGCAGGTTAAGTAAATTAAGAATCAGAGAGGGGCACCTGGGAGGCCCAAGTTGGTGAAGCCTCCGACTTCGGCTCAGGTCATGATCTCACGGTTCATGGGTTCGAGCCCCGCGTCGGGCTCTGTGCCGACAGCTCGGAGCCTGGAGCCTGCTTCCGATTCTGGGTCTCCCTCTCTCTCTGCCCCTCCCCGCTTGCATTCTGACTCTCTCTCAAAAATAAATAAACATTAAAAAAATTAAAAGAAAAAAAGAATGAGAGAAAGCAAGCAACATCTACGTGACTACACTTCTGGTTAGAAGCAGAGCTGCTATTGGGTCCAGGCAGAAGTAAAATAAAACAGGACAAACAAAACAAAACAGCTTCTCTTTTATTCAGCACCTACTAGGCATGAGGCATCCGTTAGCTCTGATACAACACTGCAAGACAGCCATTATCTCCATTTTACCGCTACAGAAACTGAGTAAATTGGCCAAAATGACCCAATTTCCAATTTAAGTGGAAAAACCATGAATAGGATTTGGAGTCAGTTTTGAGTCCAGAGCCTGTGTTCTTAGAGTGATGCCGTTCCTATGCCATTTAAATGGTCAGGTCTAATGGGTTATGCTCATTGGCTAATTTCAGACAAACTGTTTTCAGGATTAACCCCAATGAAGTGGGTAGACAACTATATAGGAGTAAACCCTACTGTATCTATTTGGTATAACTATATGCGACTATAAATTGAAAGCATTTATACAGAGGATGGCTTGAAAGAAACCAGATTCCCAAACCCCCAGACTACCAGCAATCTTCCCTAATTTAATGACCGCCATGGATGCCATCTGGTCTCTCGTGTTTTTGGATTTTTAATTCCTATAATACTTTTCAGGGTAGGCCCAGGGTCCTTTTAGGCTACAAACTGATCTAGAGGGCATTCTTTTTGGCTTGCCTCAAACACTGGTTTGAACAGCGAAGGCTCCTCTACAAATCCTTCCTTGGTGACTTCAGTCCACATTGATCTTTCTCCCTTCTCTTTTTGCCCTTAATGTCATTTATGAGCACAGCATTCTATCGTTTCATTTTTTTTTTAAAGTTTCATTTTTTTTTTAAAGTTTATTTATTTTGAGAGAGAAAGAGAGTGCAAGCAGGGGAAGGGCAGAGACAGAGGGAGAGAGGGAATCCCAAGCAGGCTCAGAGCCCAAGGTGGGGCTTGATCTCACAAACCAAACCGTGAGATCATGACCCGAGCTGAAATCAAGCGAGTCGGGTGCTCAATCGACTGAGCCACCCAGGCGTCCCTCCACCATTTCATGTTTACTCATGCCACATGGGTGACACGCTCTCTCCAACTAGGCTGCATCTCTTAGTACCTGGTTTCCAGTAACGGGCACGAAGCAAGTGTATAATAACTGCTTGTTGCTAAATAACTGGCTTTTTAAAGAATTCCTGAAATGGCTTCAACCAGATGAAGAAACGTGAAATTCACGTAACCGTAGGGATTGTGGTACTCTGGAGGAACAGCAGGTCCAAGTGTGGTCCCCGGACCATCAGTGTCACCTGGGAACTTGTAAGAAATGCAAATTCCGGGGGCACCTCGTGGGGTTCTGCACTTGGGATTCTCTCTCTCCCCCTCTCTGCCCTTCCCCCACTTGTGTGCACTCATTCTCTCTCTCTCTCTCTCTCTCTCTCTCTCTCTCTCTCTCAAAATAAATAAATAAACATTAAAAAGAAAAAAGAAAAGAAAAGAAAAGAAAAGAAATGCAAATTTTGGGCCTTACTCCAGACCTACTGAATTGGAAACGCTAGAATGAGGTTCGGCAATCTGTGTTTTAATCAGCCTTCCAGGTGATTCTGGTACGCATTCAAGTTTGAGAAGCACTGTTTTAATGCATCACTCCCCAAAATGCATTCTGAAACTCAACTCCTGATAGATACACACACTAGAGGATTTTCTCAAATTGTGAATGCCACAGACTACTTCCCCTTGGAAATTAAACAATCACGTAACACAGAGAAGGCACCAAAAAGTCTGCAAGGTTATTTGTTTTACTTTATTTAACCCAATGTTTCCTAAATGCTGAAACTAAATATGTTTATATTTAAATATATTAATATTTAATATTGAAGACTAAAACCTTTCCTTTTAAGTTTATTTATTTGAGGGAGACAGAGACAGTGCAAGTGGGGGAGGGGCAGAGAGCGAGGGACAGAGAGAATCCCAAGCAAGCTCCGCACTGTCAGTGCAGAGCCCGACGTGGAGCTTGAACTCACAAAACCACGAGATCATGACCTGAGCCAAAACCAAGAGTCAGACGCTCGACTGACTGAGCCGCCCAGGTGCCTCTGAAGACTAAAACCTTTTTTATTTTCTTTTGGATGCATTGCTTATTTATGTTCTGTAGAGCACACTTTGGAAATTATTGGCCTAATAAAAAGATTAAAGAAAAAACATCAGAAAAAATGATTCTTTCAGTAGCCCGAGTGTCATTACTGATAGCCCTACTTTTCTCCTTAGTTTCCCTCCAAATCCTACTGTTATTCAAACGAAGCATAAAGCTAGCCTCTAGACACAAATGGACTCACCTTTAGTTCTGGGCCCACTCCAAGGGTCTTTAAGGCTTCCGCTTGTTGATAAAGTATGTGCTGAAAACCTTCACACACATACCAATCCCAGCCTCTCTCTAAACAACAAATAACATGCTTCAGACATGTGCATTCCTATTTACTACAGGCTACCACATAATTACAACTAGGTTTTACACATTACAGCTGGAATTTTTTTGTATACCTGAGTAGGAATACTCTCTCGTTTCCAATCTGGCAAATACGTACTAAGTGCTAAAGCTAAACCCCGTTTTTATAATTCATCAGATTTTAAATATTTTAAGTTATCTACAATTTTTCTGAAATACTCATGGAAAAGGCAGAAAAACGAATAGTCAACATATTAAAAAATGAAATAAGCTTTAAAAGTATATACTGAACCCCAAAAGGTACTGTACTGGACAATACCCGGCAGAATCCGAAAGGAAAGAATGTTCGACACTCAGCCTTGGCTTCTCCAGGCCTCTGTCCCGGTCACAAAGAAAGGGAACGGTGGGTATTTGGAGAATGAATGAACAAAAGCCAAGATGCGAAGGTCTAGGAGTGCAGAGAGTGCACTAAGAACATTCTAAGAAAATACAGTGCTCGATGGCATTCTGCTTTTCTGGAGACAGTTACAGGTTGCAGGGAGAGAATGGAAGCAAGGAAACAAATACTTCCTGAACCCTGCCTTGGCACCAGGTATGTGCTGAATATTTGAAATATATTATTTTCTTTAATGCTCAAAACAACCCTAGGAGATTGTGAAGAAATCTGCCTCCACAGCAGACAGAGCTACATGTTTAAACAGAACTACCAGTTAAAGAAAATATTAAAACCGGTTAAGACCCTAATGTTTTACTCCTCTCTGCTGGACAAATATCCCAACTCTATGGAAAACATGTTATCGGCACCTTTTACACATAGTTTATGAAGTCTGTTACTAGGACTCCAGGCTCCCCTCTCCCCGCAGGATGTCACAGGACTCCTACTCCCCACCCTGTTGACGAACCCAATTTCTGGAAAGGGTCTTGGGTTGTATATGAGTAAGAGAGAAAGCCTCTAATTTTGATGCATTCTGAAACTGAGGGAGTTTAAGCTCTTAAAGCTGAACACGTGCGCATTCTTCTTGCAGAACACCATTCTTACAAAATGGTAAAGTCGTATTTAAATTCTGAGTTCCTATTTTATAGAACAAATGGTATTACCATTCTCATTTTACTGATGAAGAAACTATGTTGGGTCAAAGAAGCTGAATATAAGACACCTGACACCTAATTTGAAGCATTTAAATCTCCTTCAGCAATTTAAGTTTAAACTATACATATTTTTTTTTTTTTAAGTAGGCTTCATGCCCAGCATAGAGCTCAGTGTGGGGCTTGAACTCACAACCCTGAGATCAAGACCTGAGCTGAGATCCAGAGTCGGACCCTTAACTGACGGAGCCATCCAGGCACCCCTAAACTATACATTTTATCTACTTAAGTAAAATACAGATTAATCAAGTTTTATTGTAATAAAATTTAATTAAAATTAATCAGCTTTTAGCCTAATAAAAACAGTCACTATTAAAGGTAAAACAGAAACATGAGTTAGCATTTAGGCATTCTGTCTGTTATTCATCTAAGAATATCAATGTATTTCATATAGACGTTTCACGAATATTTATATATCTACATTTCATGGGTGTGTGTCCTTAAAGCTACCTTACAACAGTGTACAAGAATCCGCTGTTACCATTAGCCTGGTTTCATATTGGAGAATCTGGCCCTGGGTAGTCACAGAAATAAAAAGCATCGGACTTGGGGCACTCAGGTGGCTCAGGGGGTCAAGTGTCTGACTGTTGATTTCAGCTCAGGTCATGATCTCACAGTTGGTGGGATTCAGCCGCCTGTCGGGCTCTGTGCTGACAGTGTGGAGCCTGCTTGGGATTCTCTCTCTCTCCCTCTCTCTGCCCCTCCCCTGCTCGTAAGCGCACACACTCGCTCTCTCTCACTCTCTGTCTCAAAATAAATAAATAAATTTAAAAAAATTAAAGCATCAGACTTTACCTCAGATTCTTCTCAGTAATGGTTAATTATATATACTCACTAGATTAATGAAATAGGTCACCTTTCAATGCACACCCATGTTGAGACTATTTTAAGGAAAATGATGTTCCTATTTTAGAAGGGTGTGTTCAAAATTCAGTGTGAGAAATGGATTTCTAAAAGATGAATGTTATGTTTAACTCACCTATCCTGACAATTTCATAGTTGAGTCATTTCAGAAAATAAGCATTTTTCTTTAAAAGCACAGAAAATCATATTCACAATACATGACATAGAACAGAGAAACATATGCCAACAGATAAGAAGAAATACACTCCATTATCCTTTTTTGCACAATAGTTCCTCCACTGGTTACCCCTGTCAGAATGGCTGACATGAACAACTCAGGCAACAACAGATGTTGGCGAGGATGCAGAGAGAGAGGATCTCTTTTGCATCGTTGGTGGCAACGCAGGCTGGTGCGGCCACTCTGGAAGACAGGATGGAGGTTCCTCAAAAAAACTAAAAATAGAACCGCCCTACGACCCAGCAATCGCACTACTAGGCGTTTATCCAAGGGATACGGGTGTGCTGTTTCGAAGGGACACACGTACCCCTATGTTTATAGCAGCGCTATCAACAATAGCAAAGTATGGAAAGAGCCCAGATGTCCATCGATGCATGAATGGATCAAGAAGGTGTGGTCTGTATATACAATGGAGTATGACTCGGCAATCAAAGAGGATGAAATCTTGCCATTTGCAACTACGTGGATGGAACTGGAGGGTATTATGCTGAGTGAAATTAGTCAGTCAGAGAAAGACAAACATCATATGACTTCACTCCTATGAGGACTTGAAGAGACAAAACAGGAACATAAGGGAAGGGAAACAAAAATAATATAAAAACAGGGAGGGGGACAAAACGGAAGAGACTCATAAATATGGAGGACAAACAGGGTTACTGGAGGGGTTGTGGGAGGGGAGATGGGCTAAATGGGTCAGGGGCATTAAGGAATCTACTCCTGAAATCATTGCTTCACTATATGCTAACTAACTTGGATGTAAATTTTAAAAAATAAAAAATAAAGTTAAAAAAAAATAGCTGCTCCACTGGAAGACCAACTCACAACAATAAGGATAAAAACAGGATATGCTTTTAAGACATTTACTTCCGATTTTACCATCAACAATTACCCACTTTAATTCCACTTTGGATGAGCCATTTACAACTCTGGCAACTTGTCTAAAATCCATTTAAAATTCCATCCCACATCTCTAAGCACATATGAAGAAAGGGCTTACCAAGTTTTCTTTTTCTTTTAAGTCCCCGGTTGATGGCTTGTATTTTAGTATTAGGAATAGCCCCAGTGTTTATGACTTCCTTTGATCTCTGCAGGAAACAGACAGACCATGAAAAAGATGGTTTTACATCTCCCTAAATGTATTTCCAAGCATCTCTGGGAAGCATAATGAACCAAACTGGGAGCGCCAGGACCAAGGACAGTAACATTTCGGGAAAATTATATCAACTGTAAGATTTTGGTTAACCTTTATGTTGCTTTTTCATTCCAGATTTTTTCACTACTTAAAACAGTACCTGGAACACAATAAACGCTAAATAAAAGTCTGCCCAATTAATAAACTTTTATTTTAAATCACTTTCTAATTTTTTCAAATGAAACCTAAAGTCAAACTTCCTTTTCTCCTCCATCCAAACACGCTCTGGAATGAAGAGAGCTGTATTTGTTGTAACCAGCAATGCCTACACTGCATACAGATTTGTTTCATCCTGCTGTTCTACGTATTTGAATAATACAGCTTTCATTTCTGAAATTATAAAAGTACTACTTTTTATTTTTACTCAAACCTGCAGAATTTTAGCGTGATAAATAGTGAGTAGCATAAATGGTGAGTATAACTCATCCCATAGTCTTTGACTCCAAGTGCTCTCAAGGGCTGGTACCTAAGATTCTGCCTTTCTCACAACCAAAACATAAAAGCATTAAGTCTTAATGATGGGAGAAAGGTGAAGATTTCTAACCAAAAGGCAACATTTATATATGTCTCTAAACTTAGAGATTGGAATGAAGTTTATCGGCAGCCTTCACTAAGAGTAAAAGAAACACCTTTAACGATAGGATTTGGGGAATGTATTTCCTGTAGTCAGAGAAACCACATTCAAAGCAGTATTAGTGGACTGGGTTGGCCACACTGAAAACAAAGATCCATCAGAATACATACCAAAGCAGTTACCCTACAAAGACAGGTACAACTTATAAGAAGTAGGCAGGGAGGAGCGCCTGGGTCGCTCGGTCTGTTAAGGGCAAGTGTCTGACTTAAGCTCAGGTTATGATCTCACGGGTTCCTGCGTATGAGCCGAGCCCTGCATCGGGCTCTGTGCTGACGGCTCAGAGCCCGGGGCCCGCTTCGGATTCTGTGTCTCCCTCTCTCTCTGCCCCTCCCCCGCTCATGCTCTGTCTCTCTCTCTCAAATAAACATTAAAAAAAAAAAAAAAAAAAGAATGCTACATTCTTGACAAGTTACTCTACACAGGTTGTCTTTCAAGTGTGGAACTAGATGGTGTAGTGGTATTAGGATCTTTCAAGTTAAAGTAACTACAGGTTTTATTGGACAGAATCAAACAGGAACATTATTAAAGACAGAAATAAAAGACGCAATTAGTTAATGGAGTTTAATTTCTACGAAAATAGCACGCTGACTTCATCTGCCAGTGACGAACTGTCCAATTAGATGCAATCTTCTTTCGCTGTGTTGACATTTGCACGGCCACTGCAGAAACAACGGTGAGTAAAACTGCTAGTGCCTTCCGTGCACCCGAGCAAAGAGTATCACACTGCATCTGTTTAAAGTGAATGAGTTGACGTGTTTACATCCGCATATGCACGTGTAACTACACGCAGAGATACACGTATAAACATCTTCACAAAACCATCGCCACCACCAAGGTAATAACACGTATCCACCCCCTCCCCAAATTTCACTGAGCTAGCATTGTTTTAGCTGTTCCATGTGACTTAAATGGGAAGCAGGCATAAGAACTTCAGCTGCATACTGGAAAACAATGATTGCTTCAAGAAAAGCTCTTGCGAGGGCGCCTGGGTGGTTCAGTCGGTTAAGCGTCCGACTCTTGGTTTCAGCTCAGGTCATGATCTCACGGTCTGTGGGTACGAGCCCTGCATCGGGCTCTGCGCGGACAGTGAGGAACCTGCTTGGGATTCTCTCTCTTCCTCTCTCTCTGCTCCTCCCGTGCTTGCTCTCTCTCTCTCTCTCAAAATAAAAACATAAACTTAAAAAAAAAGAAAAAAGAAAAGCTCTTGGGTGAGCTACAAGGTAAATTAGCCACTTTCCTCAAGGGAAAAAGTTTTTGTTAGTTGCTTTACATATTTTGCCCAAGTTTTTAGCTGTTTAAGGTAGGAAGATAAATCCGGTCCCTGTTACTCCATCTTGGCCCAAAGCAGAAGTCTACACGGTTACTTTTCTCGGTCTCAAATCTGCCTTTCTTAAGTCTATATGGTGAAGGTCATATTTGCTCCTCCCCAGCTCTGTGGACTTGAAGCAAATCCTCTTCCCGAGAGGAGTCCTGGCACGTTTGGCCTGTCCAGGGGCAGACTGCCCACACCTTTGATCATTTTGGTTACAGTGGCCCGGATGTGTGGTAACTAGAACAGGACGTTGCACTCACAGTGTGAAGAGGCCTCACTGACCAACGTTACCCAGGACAGCATGACAGTCTCTAGCGTCAGAGGCAGGTGCGATGGGGTAAAAGGAACACTGTAGTCAGAAGACTCAGGTTCACGTCCGGGCTCAACACTTTAGACTTGTGCGACTTGGGCACACTCACTCAGCTCGTGAGCCCCACTTGCCCCATCAGGGACCATAATAGTATATCTCACAGGTGAAAATGAATATTAGGAGAAAATGAAATAGTGGATAAGAAAACACTTTGCAAATCTGTAAGGTATTAAACAGAGGTAAAATGAGAATGAAGCATATTCAATATTCCCAACGGTACTCAATCTACATTCCATCTTCCAAACCTCAAAGCTAGAACACATTAAACACTCTTACAGAAGTATTAAGAAGAAATGCATCACCTTCTAAGTACAATTTTAATTATTTTCCCTTACACAACACAGTCTGAGTCATGACATCACTTGTAAATGAGGCCCAACATCATTTCAAAAACCCATCCTGAATGTGATTTACATGTTCCTTAACTCATGTAGAAGCAGTGAAGATTAACATTCTTGGAATCTGCCCACGGCAGGAGTGACAAAAAGCGATCAATTACTTGGGCACTATGCCACATAACAGGCTAAAACTGCAATTTTCAAAACATTGGCAAATGCATAAATGATGTCTGTTACTTACTTCTGTAACGTTGTGGCAAGAAGTGCAGTAATATTTGCCTTCATCAGTAAGACCCCAAGAGACAGCAGCACACTGAGTGCACCTTTCTTTGAATTCTTTCTATAGGAGCAGATAGAAAAGGGGTTACTATCAAATCATATTCAACCACATTGCATTTCTACAAAGAAGGTTCCCTGGATTTTACCCTATAGATTAAAAAAAAAATCATAGACAATAAAAAAATATATCAGAGAGATTATCTATAAGAAGAAGAGCCGTTCAGTCTTTTGGACAGTTTGAAATGGAATTAAATTATTTTTAAAAGTTTCTAAAATATGCAGTGGGGGAGGGGAGAAAAAGAAGAAAAGGTGATGGGGTAAAATGTTAAAAAAGATGAGTAAATAAAACTCCTTGAAAGTGCTGCGAGGAAAAAAGACGACAAGATTTAAGAAAAGACTTTAAAAATAGAAATAGGGGCCCCTGGGTGGCTCAGTTGGTTGAGCGCGCCACTTCAGCTCAGGTCATGATCTCAGGGCTCATGAGTTCAAGCCCGTGGGGCTCTGTGCTGACAGCTCAGAGCCTGGAGCTTGCTCCTGATTCTGTGTCTCCTTCTCGCCCTCTGCCCCTCCCCCACTCGCACACTGTCTCACTCTGTCTCTCAAAAATAAATAAATGTAAAAAAAAGAAGAAGAAGAAGAAGAAGAAGAAGAAGAAGAAGAAGAAGAAGAAGAAGAAATAGCAGGCCATTTGCAACGTCCTCCGTGACACTAAAAACACAGATGACATGAGAACCAGATTTGTATTGGGGTTGTTTCAAGTTTCGATTTATTCATTCAGCAATATAAGGAGTATTACCCATGCATGTCCTAGGCATTTAACTAGGTGCTGGGGATTCAGTGGTGAGCAAAACAGGATCCCTACTCATGGCAAGTACAGGTTAGTGGTGAGTTATAATGATCAATTATAATGGTGAGTTAATGATCAATTTCATTCACCTGGCATTTACAGACGTTAACCATCCATCATTCAATAACCATTTACTGAGCATCTATAACGACTAAGCCCTTCTACCACATGGTGCTTCCGTCCATACATACACTGGCACTAAATTCCTGAGCCCCAGCGTTTAGGTCTTTGACCTTGTCGTTGATCTAGCTACCGAATGCTCCTTCAATAGGGCCAAAGGGTGCAGCATTTCATGTAGCGAGTTAGAAATGAACGCCGAAATCATTTCAACAAGTCGGTAAAGTTTGCAATGACCCCGTACTGAAAAGCGGCATCACCTCGGCGCGGCCCGAACCCGAATTTGGAATCCCTCACCCAGCCGGCGGCGAGGATTCCCAGAGACACAGGCGGGGGTTGCGGAGGAGCCGGCGGGTGCCAACCCCGACCCTTCCCACGCCCACCCCGCCAGCAAGGAGAACCCGTGGGTGGCCCCGCCGACAGGGGACGCGCCACGTGGGTGGCCACCGCCACAAGCCCCACAGCTTCGGCCTCCCCCGGAAACACACCCCTACGGACTAACGCCCCGCCCTCCCTTCAGCCGCGACCTCACCGGGCCAGAAACGCCAGCCGCACCCCGGGCCCGCCAGCCCCATCCCTTGCCCCGCCCCGCAGCCTTCCGCCCGCCCTCCTCCCGCCAGCGGCCGCCCCCACGGCCGGTCGGCGTCCTCCAGCCGCTTCCCTCGGCCTCCCTCCCCTCCCGCCCCGCCGTCGCGCCCCCAGGGCGCCCGGCTCCCTCACCGCCTCCTCCAGGTCCATCGCAGCGCCGCGGGGCCCGTTACCCGGGCAGCGAGCGCGGCTTCCGGGAGCGCCGGGCGGAGCCCGCCGGGCGGAAACCGAGACCGCGGCTTTGCGTTCCGGGCGCCTGGGGCTGCGGGGAGGTCCCCGCCGGCTCCGGGAGGGAAGCTCCGCCAGCCCCGCGGCCCCCTCCCAGACTGCATTCCTCTCATAGTCGTCGTGACCCGAGCCGACCGGGAAGAAACGGGGCGGTGCCTCACACCGAGCCGATTCAGCCCCGCTCCGCTCGCTGCAGAACCGTCTTCCCGCTGCGCGCGGCGAGGGGGGCGGTGGCGCGGCCGACGGTCCCCAGCGTGGACTCGGAGCGCTCCCGGGTCTCCACTCCGCGCTGGCTTTGCACGGGAGAGGCCTGGGGTTCTGGAGGGAAGAACACGTTTTCGCGGTAGACCCGGATTCAATCACCGTTTTCTGTGCCTCAGTTTCCTCCTCTGTAAGAGTTCGATACTAAGTGTTAGTCTGTATATTTTTTTAATGGTTATTTTTGAGACCGAGACAGAGCGCAAGCAGGGGAGGGGCAGAGACGGAGACACAGAATCCCAAGCAGGCTCCAGGCTCTGAGGGCTCAGCACAGAGCCCCACGTGGGGCTCGAACTCCCGAATCCTGAGAGCCTGACCTGAGCTGAAGTCGGTGGCCTAACCAACGGAGCCACCCGAGCACCCCTACTAAGGATTAGCCTTAAGCAAGCATTTTACTTGGAAGCGGTTGGAGGAGTTACGCGATCTGACTTAATGTTTGACAGATCAGTCTGAGCCTTCCGGGGAGAAGACACCGATGGGGGCAAAGGTAGAAGTTGAGAGGCAAGTCAGGAGAGTCTTAATCCAGACAAGAGAGGAGGGTAGCTTGAACCAGGTAAAAGCAGTGGAGACAGTGAGAAGTGCTAAAATTCTGGAAATACAGATTTTGAAGGTAGACATAGGATATCTTGAAGGTCAGGAAGTGGGCGGTAACAGAAAGAAAAAAGTCAAGGGTGACTTCAAGACTTTTGACCTGCAGCTAGAAGGGTGAAGCCATCATTGACTGAGTAGGGGCAGACCGTGGGCGGAACAGTTTGAGAGCAGGGTAGAAAGGAGCCCCGAGTTGGATTCTGGACCTATCAAGTTAGAGATGCTGGTAAGACATCCAGGGAGGATGAGAAGGCAGTTTGTAGCATTCACAGGCTACTCCTGGACTGGAGACATACACTCGGCAGTGCTCTCTGTCTAGATGGTATTTAAAGTCATGAGACCAGAGGAGATCACCAAGCAGGCGGCTCTTTATTCACTCGCTCCTTACTTCCCTGGCAGTTCACTTATTTCACAAAGTTGTTAAACACCCACTAGCTGCCGGGCACTGCGCCAGCAATTGGGAAATAAGAGCTAAACAAGACAGACTCCCTGCCTTCCAGAGACTCCCAGGCCAGTGGCGCAGCCCATCTCGTCATTTTTTCATGGCACCGCACAAATGTTCTGTCCGGTTGTGTCACCCGTGGCATTTGCCAGGCTTGGCTCTGTGCAGCTTCAGACTCTTTCTGAAAAATCTTACCTATCGTTAGAGCATTAAGGGTCGTCGTATGAACAGCTAGACCATAAGCCTCTTATTTTCTAGATCAGCCCTGATTTCAAATGTTGAACTGTTAGAAAAAGAGGGCAGCACCGAATGCTCAACTAAATAGTTAATGTATTGAACTAAATATGAGATCAGGAATCTTTGTCTTTTTGTTATTGCCGTGTATCCAGGGCCTAGAACAGTACTCAGCTCATAGAATGTGATCAATAAATATTTGTTGAATGGATGAATGATTTTGTAAGATTTTCATGTATACGCAAAGTAGTTTAAACAGATGACATATCTTGATTGGAGACTTTGGGCGTGGTTGCACAGGAATGAGTCACAGATTTTTCCAGCCATTCCTTACCAGAAAATTGTTTTGAGCAAAGCCAGCCCTCTGGAAGATGTTGTCATAGACTGTAAGAATTAAAGGAGTGTTCGAACAGAGAAGCGCAGTTCTTAAAACTCTGGCTCAGGTGCCCTATTTGCCTGTCAGATTGGCACAGATAATTTGAATGGACTCTGCCTTATGCTGCAGGTGAGCGTGAATGTGGGTGTATTTCTGGAAAAAACGTTGAGCTACATACAGGTAATGTTGTGGGGCAACAATGAGGTAACCCCAAGAAGAGGAAACAGGGAAATAAAATTAGAATTGAGATAATAGACCTTTAAAGCGTCTAGGGAGTCTCTGGGCCAAGATTTGATTCGACATCTTGATGGAAGGTATTAACATATCTAAAGAAAGAATGTGTACATCAGAAAGAGATACATTTAGCCCACCTGGTAAAGGTGGACCTAAATTCCCGCAAGGACCCCAGCTGTGCTATTATGCACCGGCAGCTGCTATATGTGACATTCCACGTAAGTGACAGCCGGTGGGACCGACACTAACCGCTACTCAATTCTGCCAATAACTCTAGGCTAATAAATTTGCAATTTTGATGAGATGGACAAATTCCTAGAAAAATACAAGTTACCAAAATGTATGTAGAAGAAATAGGAAGTCTGAACAAGTCTAGATTTATAGGAAATAGGTACGCTGTATAAATAAAAAACCTCACACAGAAAACCCCAATCTCAAATGAGTTAAAGGTAGTAAATTTCTACCAAATGTTCAAGAAAGAAATAGTAGGGACGCCTGGGAGGCTCAGTCGGTTAAGTGTCTGACTCTTGATTTCAGCTCAGGTCGTGATTCGTGAGTTTGAGTCCTGTGTGAGGCCCTGTGCTGACAGAGCAGAGCATGCTTGGGATTCTCTCTCTCCCCATCTGTCCCTCCCCTGTGTACCCTTGCGCTGTCTTTCTCTCTCTCTCAAAATAAATAAATAAAGTTAAAAAAAAAAGAAAGAAGTAGCCCCCATCTCACACAGACTCTTCCAAATAATGGGAAAAGCACATCTTATGAGGCCAGCATAACTCTGACATCAAAACACGGCAAGAATATTCAAAGAAAAGTAAAAATTGAAGTCCATTCTCTCTCAGTAACATAGATGAAAAAATTCCAAACAAAATACCAGGAAATCGAATGCAAGTCCTTTGTTATACTGAGCAATATATATAAATAGTTTAATAAATCAAAACCAAGTGGAGTTTATTCTAGGAATGTAAAGTTGGTTTAAGTTAGAAGATACATAAGTCAAACAGTAGTGCAAGAATAGACCAAAAGAGGGGCGCCTGGGTGGCTCAGTCAGTTGAGTGGCCAACTCCGGCTCGGGTCATGATCTCACGGTTCGTGGGTTTGGGCCCCGCGTCGGGCTCTGTGCTGACAGCTCAGAACCTGGAGGCTGCTTCAGATTCTGTGTCTCCCTCTCTCTTCCCCTCCCTCGCTCATGCTCTGTCTCTCTCCCTCTCTCTCTCTCAAAAATGAATAAACATTAAAAAAAAAATAGACCAAAAGATCAATGGAAGAGAACAGAAAGTCCAGAAACTGACCACCCCCCCCCCCCGCCAAAAAAAAGTAAGATAACCCGGTTTACAACAAAGGTGCTACTAAAATTCAGTGGGAAAGCAGTTTTTTCAATAAAAACTATGATCAGTTGAACTTTCGTATAAAAAAAAAAATACCCCTACATCACACCATATACAAAAAAATAATTTGAAGTGTATCATAGCCCCGCGTGTAATGATTAAAGCCATAGAGCTTCTAGGAAAAAAACCAGAAGACATCTTTCTGACTTGAGATAGATTTCCCAAAGAGCACAATCCTAAAAGCACTATCCGTGAAAGAAAAGATTGTTAAATTGGACTTATTTAAAATTAGGAACTTCAGTTCATCGAAAGACATTGTTGAAGCGAACCAAAGACTGGGAAAAGGTGTTCTCAATGAATGAATTTGGCAAAAGACACCTACAACAAATAGATTCCTACCAATCAGTAAAAAGTGAATAAGTAGACAACCCAATTAAAAAACAGGTCAAAGACTTTCACGACAATTTCAGGATAGTTAAGAGATCAGTAAATAAACAAAAAGGTGCTCAACACCATGACCCCTTAGAAAAATGCAAATGAGAACCACAGTGAGAGCTACGGCAACTGGCTAAAGTTAGACAGCATCGAGATTTTGCAAAAACCTGGATAAATAGGCCTCTTCTACATTGCTGATGGGAGTATAAATTGGCAGCAATACTTTGGAAAATTGGTTGGAAGCAATGCTAAATATATGCTAAGACCCAGCAATTCCACTCTTATGTACCAAGAGAACTTCGTGCATAGATTCACCAGAAGATGTATACAAGTCTTTTCATTAAGCATTCTTTATAATAGCCCCGAATCACAAGCAACCAAATGTCCACCAAGAGGAGAATCGATAGCAAATTATGATGGCATCAGACTGTGGGATACTATACAGCAATAAGAAAGAATGAATACCTGCTACCTACGACAACGTGGATGAATCTCACAAAATAATGATGTGCAAAGGAAGACTGTGGTGGATTTCAGATGGGCTTCAGTTCTTTGCCACTCGTCCCATTAAAAGATGAGATCCAACTCCCCGCTCCCCGAATCAGCAGTGGTCTCGTGGCCAGCTTTGAGCAGTCGAGTACTGAGTCAGTGATGTCGTCTAAATTCCACACGATGTCTGTTCGGCTTTTGCTTTTCCTCAGATGTGCTTTTCTGAAAGCCAGCGGCTGTGGCAAAAAGTCCAACTCACTTGGGACGGCCATGCTGTGAGGAAGCCCAAGCGAGCCATGTGTATTGGAGAATCTACACAGAGGACTGAAGTGTCAGACATGTGAGTGAAGCCTTCTTGGATCCCCCAGGCTAGCGGGGGTCGTTAGCTCTATGCAGCACCCCCGCCCCATGCCAGGTGGAACAGAAAACCACCCAGCCAAATTCCTGACTGACAGAATTCTGAGTCAACAAAAATGGTTGTTTTTAAGCCAGCAAATTCTAAGGTAGTTTGCTACACAGTAATAGATAAGCTACAGAAATTGGTACTCGAAGTAGAATGTTATGTAACAAGAACTGAAAACACATGTCCAGATCCTATCCTATCCAAACACCTCGTCCTCGAGACAGCAGCCTATCAGAAAATAATTTTGAGGAGCACCTGGGTGGCTCAGTTGGTTAAGCACCTGACTTGATTTCGGCTCAGGTCATGATCTCACGATTCATGGGATTGAGCCCTATGTTGGGATTCTCTCTCCCTCCCTCTCCCTTTGCCCCTCCCCCCAGCTCGAACACTCTCTCTCTCTCTCTCAAAATAAATAAACATTTTTAAAAAAAAGGGTTTTGAACATTCAACCCCATTATACAGACACATACTTTTGTATAAATTATATATATGCAGGACTGTTCTAGTGATGTACATTATAGGACACCCATAAATATCAAAATAAGCTAAAGATATAAATTATTAATGTAAATAACTTCCCTTTCAATGAAAATATTAGTAATATTGTAATTAGAGTAATCTTGGCTTAACACTATGTGATACAGAGATTTGTAGTTCTTGTCCTAAATGCAGTTTACTTTAATACTTCTTTTTAATGGTGATCATAACAGAAACAGATACCTCACAAAGATACAGAAACCAAGTATTTTTATACCAGTGGAAACATCTGCAAACATTTATTCTCAAAATGCAATCTCCATAGCACATATGTCTTCAAAAAAAATGGTTACTTTTTCATGCCTTAAACAAAGGAGTGCCTAGCATGTGCCAAAGACTGTTTTAGGCACAGAGAATAAAGCAATGCACGGAAAGAACCTCTACCCCATGAAGCTTATGTTCTAGCTGGCAGAGTCACATAGCAAATACATATGTAAATCATTATGAAAACATAATAACATAAGTAAATATTTCAGGTGGCAAAAGTCTTCCATGAGGAAAAAGAAAGCAGAATATGAAAATAGACAGGCGGAAAGGTTGGAGATCAGAGTTGCTATTCTGGACAGTGGTGGGGAAGGCTTCTCAAATAAAAGTGACATTTGAGAGAAGATTTCAAACAAGTGGTGGGGGTGGGGCGATGGAGCGCCTGGGTGGCTCAGTCAGTTAAGCATCCAACTTTTGGTTTCAGCTCAGGTCTTGACCTCACTGCTCATGAGTTCGAGCCCCATATCAATAACCTGTCCGTGCGGAGCCTGCTTGGGATTCTGTTTCCCTCTCTCTCTGCCCCTCCCCGGCTCGCTGTCTCTGTCTCTCTCAAAATAAATAAATAAACTTTTTTTTTAAGTTGAAAAGAAGTTGGGGGGGGGGGGGTACTGAGCCATGCAGACATGTGGGGGATCAGCCCTTCAGGGGAAAAGACCTTGCGACAGTGAGGTGGCCTTGAGTAAGCAAGGAGATGTGTGGCAGAGGCCAAGAAGTTGGAGGCCAGATCATGGATGAGATCTTGTGGATTATAGGAAGGACATCGGATTTTATTCTCAGTGAGATGGAAAGCACAAGAGTGACAGCAGCTGATCCATAGTTTAGAAGGGTCCCTCGGGGGGGGGGTATGGACGATAGGTCGTAAGAGGGCTAGGGGAGCAGGGAGATCACTTGGGAGGCCACTGAAATAGCCCACGTGTGGGCTCAGGGCAGGGCGAGGGTGCAGACACCGAGGAGAAACAGTCAACTTTGGGGTAGATTTCAAGGGCACAGTCTTCCTGATGGATCGGTTGTGGGGAGCGAGAGAGAGAAAAGAGTGACTGCAAAGTTCTGGATGTGAACCCACGAAGGAATGCAGTTGCCATTTTTGGAGACCGGGCTTATGATAGAAAGTCCACGTATGGGCTTGTGATAGAACGTGGAGGAAAGAATCAGGAGTTTGCTGGGATGTTTAAGTTAGTGTTGCCTACTCAGTATCCAGGTGGGGGTGCTGACTACGCTGTTAAAAAGGTGAGTTTGAAGTTCCAGAGAAAGCCAATAACTGGCAGTAGGAATCCGGGAGTCAGGAGCCTGGATAAAGTCATCAAGGGTTTGTGGATAGAAAAGTCCAAGGACAGAGACCGGACCACCCCAACACACTGAAGTAAGGAGCAAGAAGGAAGATCCAGAAAAGGAGGCTGAGGGTGAATGCCCTCGAAGTAGAAGAAAGTCAAGAGCATATGGTATCCTGGAAGCCAAGCTAAGAAAGTATGTCCAAAAGGTGGGAGCCATCAGCTTCGTCAAAGGCCCCTGAGAACCACAGCAAGATGAAGACCGGATGTGACATGGGGTCATCAGTGCCCCTGACAAGAGTGGCTCGTGTTGGGGCTGAAACAGGATGGGTTCAGGACGAATGGCAGGAGCGTGCAGACCACCCTCGCGAGGCATTTCTTGGTGGAAGAAATGGCAGCAGAAGTGCCATTGCTGGTAAGCAGTGTCAAGTCAGGGCAGACGTTTGCTTGGTTTCGTTCCTTTGCCTGCTTGTCTAAGATGTTGGGAGAGAGGGAACGATTTCAGGGGCTCCCCCTGAGCTGGGGAGAGGGATGGATCCGGAGCTCAGGCAGAGGGATTGGCCTTGGCATAGACGGTTGGTTCCTCTGTGTCAGGACCATAAAGGAAAGGCCCGTGGCAGGCACTGGTGGGGATGCGGGGGAAGGACCCTTCTGACTGTCCCCGGTGAAACGGGAAGGAAGTCGTGAGCTGAGTGTGACAGTCCAGGGTTGCTGGAAGTCCAAGGAGAGGCCGGAGGTGTAATACCTCGGGGGCATGGGAGCGCTGAATCGGGAATCTGGTAAAGCATCAGGGGCCCCCTGGACCGCTGAGATTAAAATATGAGGATAAGGCCAGTCAGCACACCATTCAGCTGCTTACTTTGTGGAGACATCCCCTTTGCCCTGGAGGGACAAATTAAGTGTATTCACGATTTCAAAAACACCTGCCAGGCAGGTGACAGCCACCGGTCACTGCAGGAGTATTTGCCTTTTTGTTTAACAAGAGAAAAGATAACTCATCTGTGAGCCTGACAGGTCTCTTAAGTATTTTGCCACGAGATATACAACAGCCTTCCATGTGGAACAAAGGTCTGGCGTGGATATTCGGCTCATTACAGGTTATGGTGAGGCTCCCGTGACATCCGAGAGGTCCCGCGTGTATAGAATCATCTACGCCCTTGGCCTCCCACAGCAACGCTCACCAGTCTGCCTGCAGCCTTCGCTGCTGGAGAAGGGGGCGGTGGGTGGATCTCCCACGGCCTCACCCCAGTTCTTCTGTCATTGTGGTCAAAGCAGCTGCTCCTTCAGGGGTTCCGTGGACACCGTTGGATGGCCAAGTAGCTCTCAAAGAAAAGACATGATCTACTGTGGAGAACATTCCTTCTCTGATGCGTCTTCCCACAGACGGCCCCTCCCAGCGGTCCTTTCCACGTCCCATGACTGAAGTGGAATCCAGTGACTGCCATGAGCAAGGACTCACTAGAAATATATTTTGGGAGCCTGGGTGACTCAGTTGGCTGAGCGCCCAACTTCGACTCCAGTCATGATCTCGCGGTTCGTGAGTTCGAGACCCGCGTCAGGTCACTGCTGTCATCCCGTCGGGGCACAGCCTGCTTCAGATCCTTTGGTCTCCCTCTCTCTGCCCCAACCCCACTTGCGCTCACTCTCTCTGAAAGTCAAAACACAAAACAAAACAAAACAAAACAAAAAAACCCCACCTAAATAAAACATTTAAAAAAATAAACACTAATAAAAAAAAGAAATATCTCTATTTCATGCATCTGCCTAGCCAGCCTTCAAATCGCAAACCTGTGTCATTCTAATTCTTGTCTCTTCTAAGTTTTCAGCCGTTTCCACGTCTTGCAACAGTATTTGTCATCTGTCATTTCTGCCATAGCTATCATGGCCAGGTGATAGAAAACAGAGATATACAAAGTTATAACTTTGGGGAGTCGAAACGTGCTCGAAAGCCACGTAAGTATACGGGGTGACTGGGGTGGGGTGAGGTGAACAGAATTTTTATAGGGTCGCCGGGAAGTCTTCCGAGAAGAAGGGCCAGTTGATCAAAGATGGGAATGCAGAGAGAGCCACGGAGATGTGGGGAAATACATCCCAGGGAGAGTGAAAAAGGCCCTGAGGCCGGACTAAGCTTGGTGTGTTTGAGAAACAAAAGGAAGCCAGTGTGGCCAGGATAATGGGTAAGAGGAAGAGCCTTGAGCCTCAGGCTGAGCGCACCGGGCAGGGCCCTGACTGCCCACAGGTCTCCTGGACACACAGTTTGGTATAGGCACTACAGCCACAGTCTGTCCGACACATGGTACCAGATGTCCCCAGTAATCCCACCTCCTGGCTACCTTCGTTGGCTCCCACCAGGGAAGGGAGAAGGGGGAAGAGGGAAGGGACACCTTGGAGATCAACTGGGGGCGGTCAGCAGGTCGTGGCTGCCTTGTACTCCCCCCCCTTAACCCGCGCCTGCCTGTAGGGATGATGGCCTTCATGGAATTTTTGCTCAGAGAGAGCTGGGGATGGCCTGGGGCAGTAAAGTAGGGGTACTAGCCAGGCATTTGAGGCTTTGTTGGAATAGCAGTATTCCTTCAATAGGAAGAGGCCGCGGAGGAAGGAAGGGGCGGAGGATTCCAGGGTGTAGCTCCCACTTTTCGCCATTCTTCCTGAATTTCACCCTCATTTGAGGGCATCCATTTGTTAAAACCCACCACACGCCTTCTAGTCAAGGGCATTAACAACATGGTTTCCTTAGTGAATCGAGAGCTAATGCATAGCTACCATTTTCTGAGCCAGACACCATTCTAAACGTGCTAACTCGCCATCAGCCCCATTTTACAGACAAGAAAACTAAAACGGAGAGGTTATCGTGGTCTGAGCCAGGGGTCAAAACTGAGTAGCCTCACGGAGCATGCAGTTTTGGCTGCGATGCTCTAAGCCTCTTGGGAAGGACTGGGCTCAATGTCATTAAACATGGCGCTCGGCAAAAGATTTCCATGACTTAGCCAATAATGAGATCTTGAATATGTAAGAATCTCGGGTAACCCTGTAAGGATCAGAAAACATTTCAATATAATTGTTCTTGGTTGTATAGCAGCTGAGAGACAATTCATTGCCACAAACAATATCGTTATGAAGAGAAACTCTCTGGGGCGCCTGGGTGGCTCAGTTGGTTAAGTATCTGACTCTTGATTTAGGCTCAGGTCATGATCTTATGGTCATGAGACTGAGCCCTGCATAGGGCCCCCTGCTGAGCATGGAGCCTGCTTGGGATTCTCTCTGCCTCTCTCTCTCTCTTTCTCAAAAATAAATAAATAAACAACCATTTTTTAAAAAGAGAGAGAAATTCTCTATTTGAGACTACAAGCCAACCTAGTGGCTACTGATTTATTGGGGACGTTATTAGAAAAGTTGGATGCACTTCCCTCTGTCATATCATAACTCCAATAGGGGTGTTATTTAATTAGTGAGAACACGTCAAAAGATCACACCAGGAATTTCTGAAAACCAACAAATGACCTAGAAATTATTAGACTGATTCACTGAACGCTCTATGTTATAACTGACATCATCTTACTGGCAGTTTTATTCTATAAACAGAAGTTTGACTTATTTAGAAGGTAAAAGAGAATACACGTTTTTAAAGTTTATTCATTTAGTTTGAGAGAGGGAGAATGCACGAGGGGGGAAGGGGCAGAGAGAGAGGGAGAGAGAATCCCAAGCAGGCTCTGCACCATCAGCACTGGGCCACTGCAGGGCTCGATCTCACCAACTGTGAGATCATGACCTGAGCCAAAATCAAGATTCGGGCGCTCAACCAACTGTGCCACCCGGGCGCCACAAAAGAGAATACATTTTCAAATTTTGATTTATATAGGCTTTTGTATATGAATATATGATTGAAAATGAGTATATATATTATTATGGTATATGTATAATATATATCATTATGGGTACTAATTAGTATATAGTAATATATATTATTACGGAGATTTTGAATATTCCTTCTGAGGCCATGGTTAGGCATTTCAATTTAATTCTAAGTGTGCCGAGAAGTCACTGAAGGGTCTTGAACAGAGGAGTGGCATGGTCTGATTTACTCTGAAGTGTTGTGCAGGCCTCCGTGGGGGAATGGACCTCAGAGGAGAAGGGGGAATGGAGGGGACTCATCGGGAGGGTCAGCGCTTGGATTCGGGTGCCAGAGTGGGCGAGGAGAATAGATACTCTTCGAAGGCAGAGCCAACAAAGGACTGGGTGTAGTTGTGAGAAAAGGAGAGAAATCGATGATGAGGTCATGGTACAGCCTTTCACTGGGAAGGTTATGGGCAGATCAGTTTGTGGGTCGGGGGCGGGGAGTACCTAGAGTTGGGACATGTTCAGTGATTTATCTGTAAGAAATACAAGAGGTGGGGCGCCTGGGTGGCTCAGTCAGTTAAGCATCTGACTTTGGCTCTCTCAGGCCATGATCTCATGGTTCGTGGGATGCAGCCCCACAGTGCAGAACCTGCTTCAGATTTTCTCTCTCTCTCTCTCTCTCTCTCTGCCCCTCCCCTCCTCTCAAAAATAAATAAATAAATAGCCTTTTTTTTTTTTTAATTAAAAAAAAAAGAAACACAGAGGCACCTGGGTGGCTCAGTTGGTCAAGCATCCAACTCTTCTCTTGATTTCAGCTCAGGTCATGATCTCACAGTTCATGGGATCAAGCCCCATACCAGGCTCTGCACTGACAGCACAGAACCTGCTTGGGCTTCTGTCTCTCCTGCTCTCTCTGCCTCTCTCTCTGTCTTTTTTTCTCTCTCTCAAAATAAATAAATAAACATTAAAAATAAAAATAGTAATAATAATAAAAGAAATACAAGGGAGATATTGAATAGGAAGTCAGACAGAGGAGTCTGGAACTCAGGGGAGGTGTACTGGCTGGGGATGTGAACTTGGGAGCCATGGTGTAAACATGAGATTTAAAGCCCGGGACTAAACGCAGACACCTACGGAGTGAGTGTAGACAGTGGACGAGGGGAAAGGGGCCAAGGGCTGAGACAAGGGCCCCACCGCAGGTAGAAGTCAGGGGGAACAGAACAATCCAGCAAAGGTGGTAGAGGGAGACCCAGTGGACGGTGGTGACCAGAGCCACATGGAAAGGGCTTCAAGAAAGAAGACTGTCAAAGGCTATTAAGAGTTGGGTGAGCCTAGCTCGGGACCCAGCAAGAGAGTCGTCATGGACAAGATGATTTCAGGCAAGCGGGAAGGGTGGAAGTTTGGTTGGCATGGGTTCGAGGCAGGACAGAGAGGAAAGAGTAGACAGTAAAGAAAGACAAGGCCCACGGGAGGTTTGCTGAAAAGCAGAGCAGAGCATCGGGGGACCGTGCAGGGTGACACGGTGGTGCTGACATGGGCACGTTTGCAGCATGTCTGTCTGCTAATGAAATCTCGCTGGTGGGAGAGAGAGGGGAGCTTACAGGCAAAGTCCAAGCAAAGCCCTTGAGTGGGTGAGAGGGACAGATCTGGCCCCCGATGAGCCTGAGGGGCTTCAGAATTCTGTTCTGACCAGGCCGTGGGAATTCCGGGAATGTGACCACCACTCCACCAGACAGGGGCCCTGCTCTGGGGCCCTGGTGGCCACAGTAGAGCTGGTCCAACCGTCTCACTCCCCACCCTGACTTCCTGATGCTTCTAACAGCCCAGGGACCGGGAGCCGGCATACATCAGCTGAAAGTTCAGTTAAGGAGGTTCCACTAAGTGTGGAAATAGCTTCTTCTTTTTTTAATCTTTTTTCATGTTTATTTAATTTTGAGAGACAGAGTGTGAGCAGGAGAGGGGCAGAGAGGGAGACATGGAATCCGAAGCAGGCTCCAGGCTCTGAGCTGTCAGCACAGAGCCCGACGCGGGGCTCGAACCCACAAACTGCGAGATCGTGACCTGAGCAAGAGTCGGACGCTTAACCCACTGAGCCACCGAGGTGCCCCGCTAAATACTATTTTAAGGAGGCAACAGAGCAGAGACTGCAATAAGGAGAGTCCATTTGAATCCGGGCCCCGAGCCTTACTGGGTCGTGTTGCGTCGTGACCTGGGCAGGTTGCTTCTCTGGGGCTCTCAGTTTTCTCATCCACAGTATGGGGATAATAACTTCAGCAAAATACTAAATAATACGAAATACTGCTGAGATCGTAAAGTACAAATGAGATGGTGGAGGTGCAAAGGCTTTGTCAAGGCTTTGGACATTGGAAAGTCAGAGCAAATGCCATAAACTGTCACGAGGCTGCATTTACTAGATCATTCCCCCCGTCTGCCTCACTAAACAGGCGCAGCTGGTAGGCAGAGGCATTGCTAAGGACACATTCCCGTGTCACTCCTCTCTGTGGGTTTAATTTTCATAACTAGACTTCTAAGGTTTGTTTTGTGTTGTTTTTTAAGATAAGAGCAAGTCTCGGCTCCTTGTAGGAGCCTCCCAATTTCATCACAGACATAAGCGTGTCACTTGAGGATCGTTGGTTGAAAGGGAAGGGCGGAGACATATTATTAACTTCAAAGCTTTCTTGGAGCCTATTAAATGTTAATCACAAAGCACAGGGATAGTCCTGAAAGCAAACACTTCTCAGATGCCTGAGCCTTCCTCCTTGGGCTCCCATCAACACTTCTGCTGCAGGGAAGAGAGAATCTAGGACATCCCCCACCAACGGACCTTCTGGGGGCTCCAAGGCCTGGCTGTGGCCTGGTGTGTCCACAGCCGAAGCCGAAGTCTTCTGCGGTTTGCCTGGCGCTGGGAAGAAGGCTGAAGGAATGAGCACCTGCTGGTCACATTGTGTGTCAGGTGCTGCACCAGGCCTACCACACAGGTCACCTCATCACTGAGCTGGGAGACCGTCATTCGCTTCTCATCAAACAGGAAGAAAAACTGAGGCTCGGGAGGTCAAGTCGGGTCATGTGGCAGGAAGAGCGGGAATCTTAATGCAGTTCTGTCTGTTCCAAAGAGCTCACTCTTCCTGCTCACAGAGTGGGTGCGTTCTTCAGGGAATGAGTAGATGGATGAATAAAGTCCTCTGGATGCAAAATTGCCTTGTCAAAGGACATCAACAGCCAGAAGGCACAGCCCCAATTAAACAGAAGCAAAACAGCGTTCTAAGATTATGTGAGGTACTCAGAGTTTGCCTTAAATAACTCAGGAGTTTCCCAGACTCTTGAGTGATAAGATCTCAGGTAAGTTGCAGAACCTGTTGGGGGCTGGCTTATCCATTTCTGGTCCTGGGGCCCTCCCCTCCATGCCCCTCTCTCCTTTTCAGGAAACCAACTCAACAGAGCCATAGCTCTGGCTGTGCTCTGTAAAATCCTTGAAAGAGTCCTGGCGGGTGACCATCCCATGGCCAAGACGACCTACATGATCCATGGGCCCCACACAGAATGAAAATGTGCCGCCCCTCGTTCAAAAATTAATAAGAATTTCAAGGTGGCCACAGCAGAGCATTAAACCAAGCTCAAGGCCCTTCAGAGTACGGGGTCCTGTGTGACTGCACAGGCCGCACCCCCCATGAAGCCAGCCTTGCTTGTAGCCATTGACTCGGGACAAGAGGAGAAGAAATCTTCAAAGGGGGTTGGTAGGACATCATGGGAGCACCATAAATAAGACAAACAACATAACTGTGAAGATTGGGTTCTGCTTTCTCGGAACATACAATTCCAGAATATAAAGTTTCTGAAATTCATCTAGAACTACTCTTCCATTTTATAGATGAGGAAATTGAGATCCAGACAGAAGCAGTGGCTTGGGGAGTCATGGGATACCACAGAGAAGGAAACCCCTCTCTGAAGTCCAGTCTCCTTATCACCGAAACAGCACAGGGCAGGCTGAACAATGCATTATCTCCTTTCTTTTCTCCCCAGCTCCCACTAAAATAACAGTCACATAAAAGGGTTAAGTCCACAAGGACCAAGGAAATGGAAGAGAAGGCAGGGGTAATTAAAGAGGAATTTGAGAGTGGGTGGGTGGGGTAGGAGGAAGTACAGCCTGGAAACAGGGGAACTGAGTGAAAATCTGAATACTGCCCTTAACCTCTTTTCCAGAATGTCAGTAGCAAGTTTTACATCTCCTCTGGCAGGAGATGAGAATCTTCTCTCAGTGTAAATTCCAGAGACTACCATTTGGTATTCTTCATAGTGAACTGGTTTGAACTCTGTCCTATCAGGCAGAAGCCCTAGGGCCCAAGTCTGGCTTATGTACAAAGAGCTTTCTAAGCTGCCAAGTGAGAAAGGATGGCCAGCCACCTCCACATGTGGGGGAAAGCTTCTAACTTGAAAGACAGAAAACAAAGAAGTGGTAAAAAGAATTGGGAGAAATCAGACAGCTTCAAACCTGACAGTCTCCCTGAAAAGTGTGAGGATGATATTGTATCCATGAAACAACCAGAGGGCTTTAAAAAAAAATCCTGAAAATAAGGAAAACCTCTGTAAAGTTAAATATATGAATCAAAATAAAAACTTAATATTAAAAAAGTCGGAGAACATTCCAGAAGATAAAACAAAAAGACAAAGAAAGAAAGAAAGAAAGAAAGAAAAAGGAAAATAGCAGAAACAAGATAAAGCAAGAAGAAACATCTACAAGGTTCAAAACCAACTGCTAGAAATGCCAGAAAGAGAGCCCAGGGGATAAAATTAGCAGGGAAATGATATAAAGAAATGTCTCAGAACTAAAGCATGAATTTCCAACTCAAAATGGCTAGAACAAGGAGCGAAAAAGACTCAGAGTCAGGGACATCACTGTGAACTTTTTGAATATCAGGGATACAGAGAAGATGCTATAAATTTCTAGAGAGAAAAAGAAAAGAATCAGAATCTATGGACCTCTCGACAACACGCTGGAATCTAGTGGACAATGGACCAATGCCTCCGGTATTCTAATCTACACCCTGCATTTCTATATTCAACCAAATTGTCTATCGAATAAGGGTAAAATATTTCAGACATGCAAGAACTAATATCATTTACTTCCCTCGTACCCTTTCATTGTAACTTTAGTAGAATACTAGAGGTAATGATCCAATAAAACAAGGGAATAAACCAAGAAAGGAACCCATAGAATCTAAGAAGCAAGGGATCTAAAGCATAAGAGGCAATGTGAATCCCCACAACGATGGCGAATAGAAATTTCCAGATGACACCCGTACAATGTCCAGTCTAAACTGAAGAACGTGGAAGGAAGGCTCTGCTCTAGGAGTCGGATGCATATGACTTATTGGAGATGATGGGAAACATGATTGATAAAATGGAGGTCGATTTTACTGGGACATTAGGAAAAATCAGTGATGTGTAGAAAATCAGGCATGTGGGAAGAAAAGGAGGAAATGAGTAACTCCAGTAAAAGTGAAGGACTGAATAAGAAATTTGGTATGAATACAGCGTTAATTTGGTTCTCTAGTCAACGCCATTTGTGCAGTCATGATCAAGTATATATTGACTATCGATATAACTAAAATTGTTTTATAACTATGTTGGAGGGATAGGGAAGGGGAAGAAGTAGGGATGTATAGGATATCTCAGACCTTAGTCATCATTTGGGAACTCAGGATAGTGTCTCAAAATTTAAGTAATAAATTAAGAAATATGGATAGCTCCAGTCCCGTGGTTTGAAATGTCATCTATAAGACTTCCAAGTTTAAGATGGTGAGGGGAAGGGGTACCTGGGTGGCTCAGTCTGACTCTTGATTTCAACTCAGGTCATGATCCCAGGGTTGTTGGATGGACCCCCGAGTTGGGCTCTGCACTGAGCATGGAGCCTGCTTGAGATTCTCTCTCTCCCTCTGCCCTTTCCCCCCCCCCCCCCCCCCCCCCCCCCCACCTTTGTGCTCTTTTTCTAAAAAAAAAAAAAAAAAAAGGTGAGAGATGATGAGGGGAATATTTTCCTACATTTTTTTCTTTCAAAATTACCTCAAAACAACAAGGAAAACAACAAATAGAAACACAAACTCTATCCTTGACGTTAGAAGACATTGCAATTCTGAACCCCTAAATATGAAGCTACTAAGTTGGCTGGAAGAATGACAAATGACAAAAAAAAGGTAAACAAAGATGAATCCAAATGCCAGTAGAAGTATAATTTATTTATAATGAAATTCTCCAATTTTAAGTATACATGAGTATATGCAACCACTATCAAAAAAGCGATTTATTTATTTATTTATTTTTAATTTTTTTTAACGTTTATTTATTTTTGAGACAGAGAGAGACACAGCATGAACGGGGGAGGGGCAGAGAGAGAAGGAGACACAGAATCGGAAGCAAGCTCCAGGCTCTGAGCCATCAGCCCAGAGCCCAATGCGGAGCTCGAACTCGCGGACCGCGAGATCGTGACCTGAGCTGAAGTCGGACGCTTAACCGACTGAGCCACCCAGGCGCCCCTCAAAAATGCGATTTAGAACATGGCAGTCAGTTCCCATCTCTAAGCCCCAAACCTCTAGCCATCACTGATCTGCTCTCATCAGCATAGACTTGCATTTTCTAGGACTTTTCTTGAACTTCATATAAATACATACAGTGTGGAGTCATTTGTATCTGGCTTTTTTCACTTAGTAATGCTTTTGTGATTCATCTATGGTGTTGCATGTATCAGTAGTTCATACCTATCAATTACTGAGTAGTATTCCATTCACATATAGAATTTTCTTTATTTATCAACTGATGGACTTTTGGATTGTTTCCAGTTTGGGGGCTACTCTGAACAAATCTGCCAGGAGCCTTCATGTACAAATCTTTGTGGCAGACATATGTTTTCATTTCACTTGAAAAATACCCAAGAGTAGAATTTCTGAGTCATATGGTAAGTGAATGTTTAACTTGGTAAGTAAATGCTAAAGGATTGCTTCACATTGTGGCCAAAACTCGGCCTTGTCAACATTTTAAGCGCTATCCATTTCAGTGGGTATGTAGTAGAATCTCGTTTTGGTTTAAATTGACATTTCCCTAATGATTAATGATGTTGAACGTCTTTTCATGTGCTTGTTTGGCATCTGTATTTTTGGATAAAATGTCTACTCAAATCTTTTGCCTACTTTTAATTATCTTGTCTCATTATTGAGTTGTGAGAATTCCTTTATATCTTGTGAACACAAGTCCTTTATTTTATGTATGGTTTGCAAACATAGTCTCCCAGTGTGTGGTTTGCTTTTGCATTTTCCTAATTGTGCTTTCAAAAAACACACATCTTTGGGGCTCTTGGGTGGCTCAGTCAGTTGAACATCTGACTCTTGATTTCAGTTTAGGTCATGATCCCAGGGTTGTCGGATCAAGTCCTGCATGGGGATCCATGCTGAGTGTGGAGCCTGCTTGGGATTCTCTCTCCTCCTCCTCCTCCTCCTCCTCCTCCTCCTGTGCTCCTCTCCCCTGCTTATGCATGCTCTCTCTCTCAAATATTTTTTTAAAAAAGCACACATTTTTTATTTTGATGGTCCAAATTATTGATTTTTAAATGTGCCCTATTTAAAAAATTTTTTGGCCTAATGATGATTAAGACTTTCTGTTATTTTTTCAAAATAAAGTCTCTAGTTTTAGTTCATTTTTGTGCATGTAGCCAACCAGTTATGCCAGCACCTTTTCTTGTAGACATTATCATTTTCCCTAATTTAATTGTCTTGGCATTTTTGCTAGAAAATCAGTTGACCATATTTTTGCAGGGGCCTATTTCTGGACTTTCTATTCTGTTCCATTGGTCTATATTATATATCAACCTTTACTTCAAGACCATACTATCTTGATTACTGTTAGCTTTATGGTAAGTCTTGAAAATAGATTGTGTAAGTCCTCCAACTTTTCTCTTTTTCAGTATTGTTTTGGCTATTCTATACACTTCCCATTTTCACATACATTGAAATTTTTTTTTTTAAGTTTATTTATTTTGAGAGAGAAAGCACAAGTGGGGGAAGGTCAGAGAACAAGAGATGGAGCACAAGTGAGGGAGGGGCAGAGAGAGAGAGAGAGAGAGAGAGAGAGAGAGAGAGAGAATCCCAAGCAGGCTCTGCACTTTCTGTGCAGAGCCCCATGTGGGGCTCAAACTCACAAACCGTGATATCATGACCTGAGCCTAAGTCAGACGCTCAACTGACTGAGCCACCAGGTGTCTGTCCACATACATTTTAACGTTTTGTTTTGTTTTGTTTTGTTTTGTTTATTTATTTTTGGGACAGAGAGAGACAGAGCATGAACGGGGGAGGGGCAGAGAGAGAGGGAGACACAGAATCGGAAACAGGCTCCAGGCTCCGAGCCATCAGCCCAGAGCCTGACGCGGGGCTCGAACTCACGGACCGCGAGATCGTGACCTGGCTGAAGTCGGACACTTAACCGACTGCGCCACCCAGGCGCCCCTGTCCACATACATTTTAAATTTTGCTTACTGAATTTTAAAACAACCCTGCTAATATTTTTCATGTAACTGTGTTTAATCTACAGATCAATTTGTGAGAGAATCGGCATTGGTGGGAGGAGGGGGAAAATTGGCATCTTGACAATATTGGCTCTTCCAGTCCATGAATATGGTATATGTCAGCATTTACATTCATCTTTAATTTCTCTCAGTAATGTTTTGTTGTTTGCAGAGTATGGTAATTGCAAATATTTGTTAAATTTATCCCTATTTCATAATTTTCTCTTTTTCTCTATGTAAGTGTGTGTGTGTGTTTGAGAAAGAAGGAGGGAGAGTGGGAGGGAGTTTTCTCTATGTTTCCCAAAGTTGAGCAAAAGAAAATTGGCTAATTAAGGATTGTGGTTAACTGAATTCCAGTTAAGTAAGATTTTACTGTATTTGGCATTCACACTAACACCTCTGATTGTGTCACACCCGTGTTCAAAAACCTTCATTGGGAAATAATTATGGGATATGCTCAAAGAATGTAGTATCAATTTACAAAGGGAGAAATTGGAAACAACTGAGCAGGCCGATTAACTAGATGATGCTGTATTCTTACCACGCAACCATAAAAATGACATTATGCAACAGTGGTTTTCAGAATGGGGTCAGGGTGTCTTATAGGGTCAAGTAGGCGTCAGGGCCTCCACTCATGTTCTGATCACAGTAGCCTTTTATTTTTTTTTAAGTTTTTTTTAAAGGTTTATTCATTTCTTCAGAGCCAGAGAGACAGAGCGTGAGCAGGGGAGGGGCAGAGAGAGAGGGAGACGCAGAATCTGAAACAGGCTCCAGGCTCTGAGCTGTCAGCACAGAGCCCGACGCGGGGCTCGAACCCACGAACTGTGAGATCACGACCTCAGCTGATGTCTGATGCCTAACCGACTGAGCCACCACTGTAGGTGCCCCTATAGTGTAATATTTTTTAAGGAGAATACAAATTATTCAAGGCTTTCCACCATCTAACACTGAAGGTCTCTCTAGACTCTGGTAGACTCTCTGTGCGACCCCACATAGAATCACCAGGTTAGCCTCGAAGAATTAACTTCCCATTTCCTGAATACATCCTGCCTTTTCCTGTCCCACGCCTTTTCCTCAGGCAAGTTCTTAGCACAGAATTGTCTAATCACACACCCTCACTTCCTACTGGAGTTCAACCTGTTCAAAATGTATGTGATAAAATATAAGGCAAAGAGAAAAACAATTCAAAACTGTATCGAGAGCATGATTTCAACTAGTTAAAGAAAAAAATGGAAAGAGAGAACTGGAATGTGATTTACAGCAGCAGCACCTATGTGTTAGGATTATCGATCTTTTGTTCATTTAGATTGGTGGGGTTTTTTTGCATTTTATTACACTTTCCAAATCTATAATGATTTATTCACATGGTAGAAAAGGGGAAAAAATCCATACCAATTTTAAATGTGTATCTATTTTTGAGAGAGAGAGAGCATCAACAGGGGACAGGCAGGGAGAGAGGGAGACAGAGGATCCGAAGCAGGCTCTGCACTGACAGCAGAGAGCCCCATGGGGGATCAAACTCACGAACCATGAGATCAGACGTTTGAGTGAGCCCGCCAGGCGCCCTGATACTCATTTTAAAACCTGTATCAAATGTTAGCACCTCCAAGAGCCTTTTAGAAAGAATAACAATAGGGGTGCCTGGGTGGCTCAGTCGGTTAAGCGTCCGACTTCGGCTCAGGTCATGATCTCACTGTCCGTGAGTTCGAGCCCCGCGTCGGGCTCTGTGCTGACAGCTCAGAGCCTGGAGCCCGTTTCAGATTCTGTGCCTCCCTCTCTCTCTGACCCTCCCCCATTCATGCTCTGTCTCTGTCTCAAAAATAAGTAAAAAAAAAAAAAAGTTAAAAAAAAAATTAAAAAAAAAAAAAAGAAAGAATAACAATAAGGGGCGCCTGGGTGGCTCAAGTGGTCAAGCATCTGACTTGGGCTCAGGTCCTGATCTCATGGCTCGTGAGTTCAAGCCCCACGTTGGGCTCCGCGCTGACAGCTCAGAGCCTGGAGCCTGCTTCGGATTCTGTGTCTCCCTCTCTCTGCCCCTTCCCCGCTCTCACCCTGTCTCTGTCTCTCTCAAAAATAAATAAAGCATTTTCTTAAAAATTAAAAAAATAATACTAATATATTTCTTAAACTCTCCGGCCTGTGGTTGGCGCATCACTTCACCTCTCTGAGCTTCTGATTCCTCCCAGGGCTCTAGCAACGATTAACGGAGACCACGTGACGATGCCCCGCAAACTATAAAGTGCTTTTCCGGTGCACGTCGCATCTGATTCCCCTACGAGGCTGCGGCTCAGTCACCCCAAACTATCTACCAGAGGTGACACTCACCAAATGGCTATTGACTTAAATCTCCCAGCTGTTCCAAAAATGGAGCAAAAATCTCTTTGTATCCTGAAATGTCACCAGTAGACTGGGACTGGATAAAGGTCTGTCCTCCCGGGAGCCTATGATTTTCATCCAGATTTGACTTTCCGTTGCTGTTCCCCAGGACTCGGGGCCCTAATAAGCCATCTAGCACTGGGCTAGCAATCACTGGGCTCCAGCACAGCCCCAGGGTGCTCTTCTGTGTTATTAAAAACAGGAAATTACAGGCCAGAGCAACATTTACACGGAAGATGGCTCTGCAGCCATGGCCTTTATCAACTGGATAGGTTGTGGGAGAGACGGAGGGAAGCCACCTGAGCGGTCCAGTCCAGCTTCGCGTTCCTCAGAGGGTTCTCGAAGCCCCCAGAGAGAAGTGCCTTGCCAAGGGCACATCCTAGTTAGCAACAACTAGTTAGCACTGGAACTAGAGCTGACATGGCTGTTATTTGATTCGGCTGAGATTGCTCTAGGAAAGCGGGAATCCCCACTCTACTCCACACCCCTCAGCACTAAGCAGAGCCTGGCCATCGCTGGTCCTCCACGAGTGTTCGGGAACACAGCATGAATCAGCATGTCTCTTTCCTTGACATCCAGCTACTGACCTCAGAAGAGATTCTTTCCGGACTCAGAAAGACGGAGCCATCCGTTTAGGACCAGGGCTCTCTAAGCTCTGGAGTGATTTACAAACATTGGCCATCACGGTTCTATCACAGGTAGAAACAACCGTGGAAGTCATAATGATGAGAACCAAGTGACAGACAGACCAAAGAAAGACCTGCTAAACAGAGAGAAGATTCCGGTCTTGCCAGAGCCTCCAGATTTTTTAATTTTTTTTTAATGTTTGTTTATTTTTGACAGAGAGAGACACAGCCTGAGCCGGGGAGGGGCAGAGAGAGAGGGAGACACAGAATCTGAAGCAGGCTCCAGGCTCGGAGCCGTCAGCACAGAGCCCGACGTGGGGCTCGAACTCACGGACTGTGAGATCATGACCTGAGCCGACGTCGGACACTCAACCGGCTGAGTCACCCAGGTGCCCCCAGATTAAAAAAAAAAAAAAAAAAAAATCAGAAATTCTCACTTTTACAGAAGTCTCTGGACTTTAAGATGCCGACCTAAAATGTTTTAAGACAATCTGAGGCCAAACAAAATAATTTTGCACAAGGGGGCCCAGTGGATGGACGTTCGCCTGGCCTACGGCGGAGGAGTCTGGGCTCTCGAGGCCTCTGTGGCTGGGGGGAAAGACCCTTGGAAGTCAAGCACTACTGGCCGAGTGACTAACTCATCTGTCTAAGGCTTCAGGTCCTGATGATGGAAAGCATAATACATACCTCGTGGATTTGTTGAGAGAATTAAATAAGATCGTACAGGAAAAAGTACTTTGTAAACAGGCGACATACCGAAAGTGGATGTACAAATAATAGTAATATGTAATATAATCTCTTTAAGCCACCAAGATTAGGTGGTCCTGAGTTTAAGGCACATAACCAACCGCAGGCCTTAACTCCTTGAACTGCATTCGAGACCCTAACCGAGAGTACTACAGAGGGTGAAGCATTTGTGGGCCCGGAATGAACACATCTAGATCACAGTCAGCACCTCTTGGAACGTTCATTCCAGCGGCAAGATGTGGGAGAAAATACAGAGTTGCAAACCAGAATTCTGCCCCAGTGTTGCCACCAGAGCCCCGTGTCCCTGGGTAAGTTCTTTCTTCGCTCTGGGCCTCAGTTTCTCCATCAACAATGTGAACACACTAGACCACTTTCCTTCCAGCTCCAGGGGTCTTAGATTTTAACATCCCCATCAGCGCTTTTAAGGATTGGGATGCTTGGGTGGCTCAGTCAGTTAAGAGTCCCGCTCGATCTCAGCTCCGGTGTTGATCTCAAGGTCACAAGTTCAAGCCCCGGGTAGGAATCTGCACTGGGTGTGGAGCCTACTTAAAAACAAAAGACTAAACAGGATCGAGGCAATAGATGCCAATGAGCTCCTTTCACGGCCCATCCTGATATTTCTGGATTTCTGGGAGGGAAGGGAAGAGGAGTCCCTGACTCCTACCAGCTCAGCTTTCTGGAGCCCGAACCTGTACCCTGCTGCAGGGGCTCTGCCTGCGGGGACCTGCCTGTGCCCCCCCTGCCTCTGTGACCTGGTGCTGTCACATCATAGCCAGATGTCAGGCAGGCCCTTAAGACCCAGAAGGCCTATGTTCTAGAAACTTCTAAAAGTCTTAGATTCACAAACGCCAACAGAGTGGACAACTTCTCCTAACAACAGGTGCCAAACACTAGAATTGAAGACATTCACAGGCACAGCTTAGCTACAGAGGCCTGGGAGCCCCACAGCCACGCCGGGGTCACGGCAGGTTAGGGCACCTGTCCCCAGCTCTGTGCTCAGCCACCCAATAGTGCATCAGGAAAATGGCACAGTACCGCGTGGGGTGGCTTCGGGACAGCTCGCGTGAAACAGAGACTCTGAAAGCGGGACATCGCAGGGGAGCCTTTGGGTTCTGAAGAGTGAGAGTCCACGTTCCCTGCAGCCGGGAAGCCTTTTTCAATATTTTTCACAGTATTTCCATTACTTCCCACATCTCTGAACTCTTCCCTCAAAACGCTGCAGATGACAAAAGACATTCTGGGGGTGCCTCACCAGCGCCATGTGAACGGGGCGGAAAGGCAACAAGTGAGCTTCTTGTCGCCACACATGGAACCGAGAGCGCGGAACACGGGGAACAACGCAGCGGGCGCGACAGCCTGTCTTTTATTGGTGTCTGCGTCCCGCAGAAGAGGGAGATGCTTTGAGATGAAACGCCAGCCGCCAGGCCTGGCTCTCTCACAGCTCAGTGCCTTCCGGTGTGACAAACACTTGTCACCTGCTTCTGTCCTCGCGACTGGGTGCAAAGTCCCTGGGCGAGCCACCACGTGATCCTGGAGGGGGCTAAAAGTGGCTGGAATTACTGAGTAGCTGCTGGGTTCCCAGCGATGTTAGATGCTTTTCGTGTCAATGATGTCATCATCATGCCACCTTAATTTGATGTCATCGTCCTGCCACCTTAAGAGGCCTGTTATGGTCATTCCTGCTTTTCGGAATGAGAAAATTAACACTGGATAAGAGGAAGCAGCTTGCCCAACATCATACCACTAAGAAAATGGGCAATCCAGAATTTTGACGCATTTCTATGTGTCTCTGAAGCCCGGGAATGAGTGAAAAGGAAAGGGTCATTTTCTGTAAGTGTAGAGAAAACACTAGAAAGGAAACACCAACACGTTAACGATGCTTCTTCCTGGAGGGTGGGGCCACAGGAATTTTTTTGTGTATCCTTGTGCTTTTTCCCTCTTTACCTTTTTGGCATTAATCCACTCCTCGGTCTGTGGTAGGCAGTCATCTGTAGTCTTTAAAATAGCCTCTCTAGGGGTGCCCGGGTGGCTCGGTCGGTTAAGCGTCCGACTTCGGCTCAGGTCATGATCTCTCGGTCTGTGGGTTTCAGCCCCGTGTCGGGCTCTGTGCTGACAGCTCAGGGCCTGGAGCCTGCTTCGGATTCTGTGTCTCCTTCTCTCTCTGGCCCTTCCCCTCTCGAGCTCTGTCTCTCTCTCTCTCAAAAATAAATAAACATTCAAAAAAATTTCTAAATAGCCTCTCTAGCATCATTTAGGATTCGAAATAAGTCAGAGAAAGCAAACACCACATGACTTCACTCATATGTGGGATTTAGGAAACAAATGATCAAAGGGAAAAGAAACAGAGAGAGAGACAAATCAAGAAACAGATCTTAACTATAGAGAAGAATCCCTCAACCAGAGGGGAGGGGGTGGGGGATGGGTGAAATAGGTGGTGAGGACTAAGGAGGGCACTTGTCATCGTGATCACCGGCTGTACTGGATGTAGGTGTTGAATCCCTATATTATACACCTGAAGCTAATATTACACTGTATGTTAACTAACTGGGATTTAAATAAAAACTTAAAAAAAAACCCACTAAAACTAATTAATTCCCTTTTTCCTCATTTCCTACTGTTGCATGTTAGATGCTATCATTTTGTGCTCTTGTCAGACGTGTGCTGTTTTGAAGCACCTGGTGGCTCAGCTGGTTGAGCGTCCGACGTCGGCTCGGGTCATGGTCTTGAAGGTTGTGCGTTCGGATCCCGCATGGGGCTTTCTGCTATCAGCACAGAGCCTGCTTTGGATCCTCTCTCTGCCCCTCCTCCACTCGCTCGCTCTCTCTCTCTCTCTCTCTCTCTCTCCCTCTCTCAAAAATAAATAAACATTGGGGCACCTGGGTGGCTCAATCAGTTAAGCATCTTACTTTGGCTCAGGTCATGATCTCATAGTTCATGGGTTCGAGCCCCGCGTCAGGCTCTGTGCTGACAGCTCAGAGCCTGGAGCCTGCTTCGGATTCTGTGTCTCCCTCTCTCTGCCCCTCCCCTGTTCGTGCTTTCTCTCTCTCTCTCTCTCTCAAAAATAAATAAACATTAAATAATAATAAACAAACATTAAAAAATGTCTAAATGTGCTGTTTTGTGTATATTTAACTTACCTAAGTGGGATCAGCAAAAAAAAAAAAAAAAATTAAAAAAATCTCATTTTGCTTATTATGCTTGAAAATACTCCGCATACAAAATTGTTTTTATTATAGAAATGTTTAGACTTTTACAAGTAGAATAATATAACCCCGTACATGTCCATCACCCAGCTTCAGCGATTGCCAGTACATGACCAATCCTATCTGTACCTCCTCCCACTTCTTAAACCCTCTAGATTATTTTGAAGCAAATCACAGACATACTATTTCATCCCGGACGTATCCCAGGCATAATATTTCAGTATGTGCCTTTAAAAGATAACTGCGTTTTAGAAAAAAACAAACTCTATACTATTGTGACACAGAAACAAAATAAAAAGCGATTCCTTAATGTTATTAAAAACTTAGTCAATGTACATAGTTCCCTGGTTGACCTGAAATTTTTTTCTTTGTTAAATTGTTATTAAAGATTCCTACATTGTGATTACTTGCTATGTTTTGTCGTCTCGTCTCATCTATTGCTGTCTCCTCTATTTTACTTTCCTTGTAATTTTTCGTGGAAGAAACCGGATCTTGTCAAATTTCCCACACTCTGGATTCTGCTAATTGCCTCCTGTGGTATTGGTTCACATGTCCCTCTGTCCCTTGGATTTCCTGTAAATTGCTGATTCGATCTAAAAGTTTTACAGTCTCGGGGTTGTTTTGCTTTGTTTTCTTGTTTTTGTTAGTTTGGGGAAGACCATTTGGAGGTACACATACCTGGTTCTCTCTCCTTTGCGGTGTTGTCAGCCATGATGGCCATTGCCCAGATCCGTTACTCCGTAAGAGTTGCAAAATACTGGGAGTATTAATTAGTCTTCTCAGGCTGCCATAATAGAATACCACAAACTGGGTCGCTTAAACAACTAAAATGTATTTTCTAAGGTTCTGGAGACTGGAAGTCCAAGATCAAGGTCCTGGCAAGGCTGGTTTCCGGTGAGACCTCTCTCCTTGGTTTATAGATGGCAGTTTTCTCACTGCGTCCCCACACAGCCTTCCCTCTCTGAGCATGATAAAAGAAAAATGGCTGGCGTCTCTTCCTCTCCTTGTTAGATGATGGCCTCACCTTGATGCCCTCACCTAACCTTAACGACCTCCCTTGAGGCCCTATCTCCACACAGGGGGATAGGGCTCCAACATGTGAATTTGGGGGCAGGCAAAATTCAGGCCACAACACAGATATTTTCATTCTATCATTCCTTGTTTGTTTATTAGTTGGAATATGTATGTAAACAGAAACTTTCCTTCATTACCTGTTTGCTTTAACTCTGAGGTACGATTCATACCAGAAAAGCAGGAAACATACTTACTTCTTATTTATCCACTTTCAGAATAATGCAGCGGTCTCCTAGTATCGTCTAAGGAGTAACCAATGCTGTTTTTGCTTCTTTGTTCTTTTGGTATCATTGCAAACTCATGAGCATAAACACATCTGATTGTTTTCATCAGTTGAGTTATCAACCTTATTAATGCTCAGATTGCCCAATCTTTGGCCTGTAGAGGCTTCTTCAGGTTGGATGCTGTCCTTTAACATGACTGATTTCTTGAATTGCTTCCTTGTGAATCTGGTCTGACCTACCTAGACCTGAAATCAATCATGAGCTTCCCCGTGGAAGGCACCACAAACGAGGCCACAAAGAACATCCTTGTCCATGTGGAGGGGTGGAATCGCTGGGTCATATACTGGATTAATCTCATTTACAGTTAGGTTAAGGAGGAGCGCCTGGGTGGCTTAGTCAGTGGAGCGGCGGACTTGGGCTCAGGTCGTGGACTTCGGCTCAGGTCATGATCTCACGGTCTGTGGGTTCGAGCCCCGCGTCAGGCTCTGTGCTGACAGCTCAGAGCCTGAGCCTGCTTTGGATTCTGTGTCTCCCCCTCTCTCCATCCCTCTCCCACTTGTGCACTGTCTCTGCCTCAAAAATAAACATAAAAAAAAAAAAAGAAATCTTAGAATTATTAGGTCAAGGAATTCAATTAAAAATTTCCAGATCACTCCAGAGGATGGCTGCACAAATTCACTCTCACCACGCAGAATAAGGGGCCTTTCCCCACTTCCTGCCCCTTCCCGGCACCTGGTTTATTCAGCCCTGCGGTGTGGGAAACCAACAGTTTGTTGCTCTGGTTTCCTTTTCTCTGATTACTGATGAATTTAGCAGAGTACGTTTGTCTGCCTTTCTGGGTTCTTTCTTGTAAACTGCCAGGCTCGCTTTAGAAAAGATTATATGGCGTTAGGTAAGAACGGATTTTTTTCTCTATACGAGGAGCCAATTTTCCCAATCCATTTACCTACATACATAGATAGATAGATAGATAGATAGATAATCTTTTCCCTATTGATAATGATGCCAAATTCTTCTTTTAAGTTGCTAAATATTCAGGGGTCTGTCTGCCCCATTCTTTTGCCTTGGTCTGTTGGTCTGTTTAGTGCTATTTTTATTAAAATGGCTTTAGAGCCTGTCTTAATTTCTGGTAGGGTCAATCTTTCCTTTCAGTTTTAAAAGTTAACTTAGCTGTTCCAGGAGCTTTTATACTTCTAGGTAAATTTTAAAGTAAATTTATAAGCTGCTGTAAAAAAAAAAAAAAAATCTCGTTCTCTTAACCTGGAAATGTTTCTCAGCTTTTATCTTTCATGACACCAACATATTGAAGGATACAGACCTGTTATTTTGAGAATGTCTCTCAATTTGCATTTGTGGGATCGTTTCCTCAAGATTTGATTCAGATTACATGATTTTGGCAAGAATGCTACCTGACTGACACTGTGTTCTCCAGGCCTTACACCAGGAGGCACATCACGTCAGACCGTCCTGCTGTATTCATGTTTATTTCGAGCACTTGGTGAAGGTGGTGCCCTCCAGACTTTTCCATGGCCAAGATCATGGTGTTTGTCTCTTTGTAGTTACTGAGTAATCTCTGCGGAGATACTTTGAGACTGTAAATATCTGGTATCCAACACTCTTTCACTCCATGGTTTTAGAATCCTTGTTCAAATCAGATATTCAGTGATGGTTGTGAAATGTTTCTTTTCGAGCTCCCGTGTGTCTGCATCTGTCGTCTTTCTGCTGCAAAGAAAAGCTTTCCCATCTCCCCCAACTTACGTGTATGTTTCATTTTTTAGAACTCGTGCGTTCTTGTTGATTCGATGTGCCATCATCCATGGCTGTCGTCATCCTTCTTGAAGCTCAAGTTGTCCCAGGTTTGGCCAGGGATGTCCTCTCCAAGCGGACGTGCTCACTGAGCTTTTGACATGTCCCCACCATTTGTACATCACTTCCTTTACTCTCAGGCGTAGCAAAAAGCTCCTGTCTCATCTTGTACTTTTCCTTTCTCAGCCCTGAAATCACCTACTTCCCCCAAGAAATCCTTCCTGGTCCCTTTTAATGGAGAATGGTATTTAAGAACCAAGATCTGGACGTTGTGGTGCTTGGTGCTGCAGAGGTGACATAGAAGTTGAGCGTGGAAATGGATTATTTTTTCTTGAAGCGTAAGCTCATTCTAACACTTCTACACAATGCCATGAAGTTTTTCACCACTGTTATGGGTTTATTTCCCCCCAAAAGATGCTTGAAGTGCCGAACCCCAGTAGTGAATGTGACGTTAGTTAGAAAGAGCCTCTTTGCAGATAATCAAGTTAGTATGAAGTCACTAGGGTGGGCCCTAATCCAATATGGCTGGCGCCCTTATATAAAGGGGAAATGTCAACACAGACACAGAGAGAATACCGTGTGAAGAAAGGAATGCTTCTACAAGCCAAGGAATGCCACAATTGCCAGTACACCACTGGAAGCTGGGCTAGAGACCCGGAATAGTCTCCTGCTCTCAGCCCTCAGAAGGAACCAACCCAAGCTTGATCTTGGACTTCCAGCCTCCAGAACCGTGAAACAGTAGATGTGTACTGTTTAAGCCCCTCAGTCTGTGGTACTTCGTTCGTGCCTGGGAAACAACCCACTGACCTTTCTCCAGTACTTACTTATGTCTCTTCTCTCACAGTGAAAACTGGCTCCCGATATCAACGTATGGACCCATTTTCTCCATCTTAAGATACACAGAAATTGTTTCAAAATCATTCCACTCATGTCTCTACCAGCCACAAAATTATTAAGTAAAGTTCAAGATTTTCTTTTTTCCACTTCCTTTTGTGTTTAGACTGAGGATATAAAGTACTGTGTTCAAAGTTATTTGCATTAGTTCTTTCTCGCGTGTGGTTGTGTTATCCATTTGATACATAGTTTAGTTTTGTCGTTTAGGCTTTATTCAATTTTACAGATGACCTCCCCATTCATACTGACTAGACTTTATTTACTGAACATGTTACACGTGAACAAGGTTCCAAAGTTTGTCAAAACTATGCAAAAAAAGATGCAATCAGAGAAATACCCTTCTCTCTCCTTCCCCTTTTAATCCATGCTCACCAACTCCTTTAGGTTGTTTTGCTAGTTTCTAGTTTACCCCTCCCGCGTTTCTTTTTTGCAAAAATAAGCAGATTTATGTATATCGTCTCGGTTCTCTTACACAAAAGATAGCATGTTGTATATGTCCTTTATTTTTTTTCTACTTAATATATTTTGGAAATCATTCCATAACAATTTTTAGGGCTCTTTCACAATTTTTTACAGCTGCCTACCACCCCCCATTTTATGGGTGTACCACTTCTAATTCATGCAGTCTCAGATTATGGGCATTGGGGCAGTTTCCAGTAATTTGCTGTTACATACAATATTACAATGAATATCCACGTACGTACATATTTTCATGGTATTGGAAACACATGTTCGGGATAAATTCCTGGAAGTGGGATTGTTAGGGCAAGGGTTGGGCTAGGGGAATGTGTGTCTAATTTAGTCTGGTTTTGTCAAGTCCCCGTAGGGTTTTACCGTTGGATTTCCACTCGCAAGGTACAAGAATGCCAATTCTTCCACAGCCTCTCCAATATGGCGTGTTGTCAAGCTTTGGAATTTTTGCCAATCTGATGGGTGACGGTGCCACCTTAGCGTCGTCGTCACCATTTGTATTTCTCTCACTATGAGCGAGTATGTTTTTCATACGTTTCAGGGCCATTTTCTTTCATTGTGAATTATATGTTTGTGGTCTTTTTGCCCAGGTCCCTATTGGAATTTTGGTCTGTCTTCCAAGTGGTAAAGAGTTCTTCAAATGTCAATCATATTAGTCTTTTATCTTTGATGTATATTACAAATATTTTCCCTCAGCATGTCATGTCAACATTGAAAAGCTTCTTTTCTTTCTTTTTTAGCTTTTATGTAGTTGGATTTCTGTTTTTAGGGTTGTCTATTTATTTATTTTTTATTTTAAAGAAAGTGTGCATGAGCTGAGGAGAGGGGCAAAGGGAGAGAGACGGAGAGAGAGAGAGACAGAGAGAGAGAGAGAGAGAGAGAGAGAGTCTTAAGCAGGTTCCATGCTCAGCACTGAGCCAACACGGGGCTTGAACCCACAACCCTGGGATCATGACCTGAGCTAAAACCAAGAGTCAGACTCTGAACCAACTGAGCCACCCAGGCGCCCTAGATTTATCAGTTTTTAAAACTACATCTGGATTATGTTTGAAGTGTTCAATGGCTAAGCATTAACAGCATCCCAGTTAAATCCTTCACCAACAGAACACCGGCCTCACTAGATTTTGTCAAATGCCAGTAATTCTGGACTGAGCTAATCTGCTCCTCTTTCTGAAACTATTACGGCAAATAACAGTAAGACTTCTTATAAAGGCAGATATATATACATGTATATATATATGCATAGATATGTATACATGTGTATATGTGTATATACCATCAGTCTCAGAGCTAGACAGACACAGTTCTGAGCTGGCTGTCATGGTTTATCACAGAACCTTGTATACCTGATTTCATCTCACTGAGCCACAAGATGGTCCCTCGCTCTGAGTTCAAACTGTAGCCACCTTCCAGTTTCAGTAAAGGGATCTGGGACAGGGCAGAGCTGAATGTTAATACCAGACCAGCCGGTCAACATGCCGTCCCTGTGAATTGAGCAGGAGACGGCCTTGAGCACCAGAGAAAAGTCCCACAGTCAAAGGAAACTGATCTTACTGGTTATTACAATGGGCCTATTTCTCTGATATGATTTGAGGCACTTCAGAAGGCTTCCCCCCCCCCCCCCCCCAACATACTTGGTCATCTTCAAATATGGGCCTGCCATTCTGCCTGAAATTCACGATGGGTCACTGCTTTGGACTAGGACACTGAATCCAGGAGGTTCCTGTTAAAACCCCTACCGTCACCAGATAGTGCTGTGTGCACACACGTCACCTGCTCATACAATACTGGGGGCGCCTGGGAGGCTCAGTCAATTAAGCGCTGGACTTTGGCTCAGGTCATGACCTCACGGTTTGTGAGTTAAAGCCCCGCGTCGGACTCTGTGCTGACAGCTCTGAGCCTGGAGCCTTCTTCGGATTGTGTCTCCCTCTCTCTCTGCCCCTTCTCAGCTCACACTCTGTCTGTCTCTCTCCCTCTCTCAAAAATAAATAAACGTTAACAAAAAATTTTTTTTGTTTTTTTACAATGGCACAGACTGACTGGTGGGCTTATCTGCTGTCTCTTAGCAGAGTTTTGAAAGAATGGGACATAAGGAGGATACACCTTGATAGGAAGACGGAGCCTGGGCTCAGGGCTGGTACAGGGCATTGATCTGGGAGGATGTGTCCTTGGGTGGCCATCCAGAAAAGGATGTGGAGCTAGATAGTGAAGGCACCGGGCAGACCAAAGGCTTCCAAAAAAGGGGCAGTGGTAGAGTCTCTACTAACTTCCTCCCTGCCCAAGGCCCTAGTTCAGAACACAGCCTCTTCCCTAGTCACCTACCTGCCTTTTCTTTCCATCCTTCCCTCACACCGTGGGAAGGAACCCTTTCCGTGGCTCCCTGTGTCTTCTGAGTCCTGAACAAACTCCTTATCCTGGCTTTTAAGGCTTGACTCTTCAGAAACCTGTCCCTCCAGTTTCGCCCACAGACCTACCCATATTCTCTGAACAATATTGGGGCGTGTGAAATGACAAGAACGAGGTATCGTGACAACCGGAGAACCGTGATTTAAAACTAAGACCCTTCCCACAAATCCAGGCTCGGGCCCAGCAGGGCTGGGGGCTGTCTGCAAGATGCACTTTCTCACCTGCCAGTGCTCACAGGGCTCCCTCCGCTTTAACGGCTCCTTCCGCATCCCGGGCTTCACTGAGCCCTGCGCCTTCTGGAAGGCTCCAGGAGACCCCAGTCTCCTCGTGGAATTCCAGTGGGCTTGATTGGCCGTGGGGGAGGTGTGCGGGCGCCACCTCGTGGCCGCGAGCCCTCATTGCACCAAATGTAGACCCTTGACCCACCAATGGGCTGATCCTAAAGGTTGGCGGCCCAGGACCTTGGGTGGGAAGACCCACGCTGCCATCCCGCCTGTCCCGACACCCCACCCCTGCCAGGACAGCCCACTGGGGGTGCCCAGGGCCTCCTTCCAGGCAAAGACGGTTTTCGCCCTTGGAAGGGGAAGGTCCCTGTTGACCTATTCCTACACATTATGTATGACTCTCCCTCCTTTTTCTCCCCACAGGGTCTCACTAACTCTGAGGCCACCCAGTGGGGCTGGGCAGAACGCTGCTCTGCTGGGATGCAGTGTGGTGTGGCGGGTGAGGGTGAGCTTGGGGGCCACAGAGGCCTGAGGTGACCAGCTCTGCCATCGTGGGCACACCGCTTGACCTCTTGGGGCCTCGGGTTTTCATCTTTTTAAAAAAGGAGATAATTGGGGCGCCTGGGTGGCTCCGTCGGTTGAGCGTCCGGCTTCAGCTCAGGTCACGATCTCACAGTCCGTGAGTTCGAGCCCCGCGTCGGGCTCTGTGCTGACGGCTCGGAGCCTGGAGCCTGCTTCCGATTCTGTGTCTCCCCCTCTCTCTGCCCCTCCCCTGCTCATGCTCTGTCTCTCTCTCCAAAATAAATAAAAACATTTTAAAAAATAATTTGAAAGAAGAAGATAATCATGTATGCCCTAAGAATTGGGGATATGGATGTAAACTCTGGGCGCCTAATAGTTGCAAAAAATGGCAGCTGTTAACACTATGAACTTGAATGGCAGCCTTGCACCTTCTCCAGGCCCTGTCTGGGGGCACCGCCCTCCGTGGGCGCCCTCATCACTGATGTGGTCGCCGCCCTTCCCAGCCGAGGAGATAGTCGGCGGCAGGTACAAGGTCACCTTCCACAGCGCCAGGCACCCGTCTGTGTCAGAGGCACGTCCCGCCATGGGAGCTGTTAGACCAGCACCAAACGGATGAGAAGTTCGCCTGCGGGTCTCCTAAGAGATGGTCAGTGAGCGCGGTAGTGGGGCGGCCGGGACTCCCCAAGTTTCTCTCAGGAGGACTTGCGTGTTGAGGTGCCACCCAAGGGACCAGGGCACTGTACCGCCACTGGGAGACAACTCCAGGAAATCCCCCTGCATCCATGGAGTTCACCAGCTAGAGTCCATGAAGATTGGCCGGAAGGGCTCACGGGTCTGCGTGGGCTCCAGGCAAAAGTGACCGGGGATTCGTTCCAGAACAGTCTGGAAAAAAAGGAGACCTACTTCCAGTCTGCTCTCCGCATCTCTCCGAAGAGCCTTCTGCCTCCATCTGGAAGAGGAGGCAGTGTAGGGGGGTGGGGGGGGGCAGAAACCTACGGTGCCACAGGGCTCTCCGGCCTCAAAGGCCCCAGAAGTTTTACCACAGGGTTCACTGGGATGGCTGGGCCAAGCCAGGTCTCCGGAGGAAGGGGGTCCCCGGGCGTGTGAGGCCACACGCCACCTTCGTCGTGGTACCTTTGCCATGGCGCCCAGACATTCCCAGGAAGCCTCGACGGGCCGCTGGGCTGTGGCTTCAGACGCATCCTCGGGGCAGAGAGCGCAGTCCACGCGGCTGGAGTCTTTCCTACCAGGAGGAGGACCACACGTGGCCGGCCTCCCTGGGGACGCTGCCCTCAGACTAAGGCCACTGGGAGACCACCACAGCGCGCGCCAGCTGCCTTGCCAAGCACCAGGCCGCCCAGATACCCTTTTCTGCGGGATCATTTCCAGAACCTTCCACAGGGCAAGAGTGAGGCCTCGTCTGGCCAGTAGCCATGGCAGTGTTGGGGGCACCGTCTCAGAGTGCCTCTGGGCCTCCATCAGGAGGGGGTGGGGAAGGCTCTCGGCCCCCCAGCCCTTCTGCCCCCCCCGACCCCCAGGCACTGCTCCTGCTGATGCCTGGATTGTTCCCACTTAGACTTCACTGGAACCATCCCTGCAGGAGGAATTGCCTTCCCTTTCCTTCGCCCGAGCTTCATTCACCGCCACAAATATTCACCAGTCACTGACTCCACGCCAGGCCCTGCGTTGAGGTACAGTGACGATGGAGAACGCCCACAAGTAAACAGATGCCATCAGTGAAGCCACCCTCCTTGGCTTGGCTGAACCCCACTTCCTCCAGAACACCTTCCCTGCCCACTCGTGTAGTTGGCTGGTTTGAGAACAGGGAGGCACCAGCCCCTGGTGGCACCTATAGGTGGACTAGACATCTCACTGCCGCCTCCACGGGCAGGGCGCACGAGAAACTTCTCTGGGGTCTGATCCGAAGCCCCCTCTGCCGGTTTCCGTCCTGGTGGCTGAGGCAGGGACGGCAAAAGGCCCCACGAGTGTGGTCAGTACCTTCTCTGAGCTCTTGGGCCATGAGATCCTTGTGGCCTCACTGCCAGGCACCTGAGGGAGAAGCCTGACCTGCCATCCCTCCCCCAGGACAAGCGGGAAGGGGATGACTTGCCACACTGAGGCCCGGCCACCACGTGAGGCCTGATCTGGATGCTGCCGTTACAGTTACAAACACTAACAGCAGGACAGGAGCAGCAAACATTAATAAGGACACAGGCAGAGCATCTGCCCCGAACCGGCCGGACACACACGAGACAGAAACTGAGCTCGGAGGGGTCAAATGACTTGCCCACGGTCACACAGCTGATGGGGGCCGATGCCTGGTTTCCTAATAGGTCTGCCCGCTCCCTCTGGCCAACCTCAGGGCTTCTCCTATTTTTTGAAGTCGGTGGGGCGGGGGGTGGTGGTGTTAGTTTCCTGGAGCTACTGTCATAAGGTTCCACAGACCAGGCGGCTTAAAACAACAGAAACGTACCCCTTGCAGTCCTGGAGGCTGGACCACCCAAATCCAGGTGTCTGTCCGTCATGTTTCCTCGGAGACTGGGCAGAACCCCTTTTGTTGCCTCTTGCCAGCTGATGGCCGTCAATCCTTGGCACTCCGTGGCCTGTAACTGTGTCATTCCAGTCCCTGCCATTCTCCGTGTGTGTCACTGTCTTCACATGGCATTTTCTCTTCTTATAAGGCCACCAGTCATACTGGATTAAGGGCCCACCTTAACGGCCTTACCTTAAACTGGGCTACATCTGCGAAGACCCTACTATTCCAAAAAAGGTCCCATTCACAGGATAAGAACCTGTCTTTCAGGAGCAGGGGGGCACAACTCAACCCATAATGGGGAAGAAACTCTGCTGGGGTGAGATGGGGCCAGGAGTTCCAGATGTGGAGTATCTTTGAAGCCCCAGTTTTTAATCTTAAAAATTACTATCTGTTTAACACTATTCTCTATTACACATTCATGTTTGTTTTAATATGAAATAGTATTTCTTCAGATCTTTTGACCCTTTGGAGGGGGGGGATACGTTTATCCTATGGCTTCATGAGCCTTCAATACATTTCTGGAACTTTCTCAAGTGAATCTGTGGCCCAGTTGGAAAAGTATAAACCAACCTAAATTCACTTAGTTCCCATAAGAACCCAGGGAGGCAGGTATATTTAACTGAAGAGGAAACTGGCTCATTGGTGGTTAATGAGCTGCCAAAGTCACATCCTAATAGATCGGGAGCCAGGACCAGAATTTGGTGCTTCTGGCTGCCTGATCAGCTTTGCAACTATAAACATGTGACCAAGGGGAGAAGAGGGAAAGAGAGAGAGAGAGCACGTGTGCCCTCCCAACATTTGGGGAGGGGGATTTGGGTACCTGTTGTGAAAATCAATGACACGACTTCTGAGACATTCACACGGTTTTCTGCGTGGCAAAACCCGTAACGTTTTCATTAAAATAGAAGAGAAAATCCACTCCCACCACATTCAAATGTTATATTCCTAAATATTCACGTTAGACGTGCCCTTCAAGGTTTCTAGGGGAAAAGGAGGGGGCGAACTGTTTTGTATTCTGCTTGTCACTTGGCGGTTGCTTAAAAGGTCATGAAGTGGGGCTCTTGGGAGGGGGGTCTCCGGTCACTACCAAGAGCGTCTCTAAGTAAAGTTCCTCATTAGAGCGGCGTCACCACTGCCTTAACCCAGTCCCCCCAGCCCCCCGGGTCACCCAGTCACCCACCCCTCCGTCCACGCAGCAAGCCTCCTCTGGGCATCTAGCTGCACCAGGCGAGTCACCACCGAACGACACACAGTCCTGCCGCTAGGAAGCCCATGCACAGGGAAACCAGCGTCCTCGTGCCCCAGAGAGGAGCGGCCGTGAACCCCGAGAGGCTCGGGAAACTGCGAAGTCAGCGTGTGGGCGAGGCTGCATGTGCGTGTGCGCGCATGCGCGTGTGAGTGGGCGTGAGCCCCACCCCCGCCCCCCACGCCCATTAGCCGCAGAGCGGCCTGTCTGCTCAGTTTCACCGTCGTGCCCGGCGCTCCCATAATCCGCTTCCTTGGGGTGGGTGAAGTCAGGACACCTGCTGCGGACGTGAGCACCTGCCGGGTTGCCCTGTGCCTTTTCCAAGCCAGCCCCCCGGGGGAATCCGGGCTGGGACACCTGCACACCCCGTCCCCTCCCCCGGGGTTGGGCAGCCTAGCCTTCCTCAGCGTCGCCAAGCTGGGCCCCGGGGAGTCTGTGTCCGTTTTTTCTTGGCTCCCAGAAGCCAGCGACCTTTGCCTGGGGGTTGTGTGAGCCCCTGGTTTTCACCCGCGGATCCTAAGGGTTGTCCAGGCAGGATTCGCTAGAGGAAGGAGATAGTTAAGGCGACCCCCATTCTGGGTGGATCAGGGGGCGTCTGTGGCCTGCGTGGGAGGCTTTTGCTTCTTAGTTATGCTGTTTCTTGGGTGAGGGACCATCGGCTACTGTTTCTGAGCATCTTTGTGCAAGGTGCTGTGTTCCTCACTACAGACAGCGTTGCTAATCCCCTGAACAAGAATTGCACGGCGGGAATTGCTTGTTTTATTTTGCAGAGGGGTTGAGTTCAATTGCTCAGTGTCTCCCAGCCAGGACGTGGTGGGGCAGGACTGCCTGCTGTATCCTGTGGCCTCTTGGTGACGTCAGCTCCCCGGTCCTGTCCTGGGAGAGGACCTCAGGAGGCAGAGCCGAGGGTCTCATGCAGCAGCCCGTGTCGTGTGTCAGTGACAGAAACCACAAGGAAACCGCAGGGGCCACAGTGCCCCAAAGTTCTCCCAGCTGCCTTGTCGGCGTTCCTGAGACTTCTGCGCTTGAACCTCCTTGGAGGGCCCACCCTCCGGGCCCCCAGCGCTGGTATGAAAACTGGCAGAGACCTGTCCCGTGTAGAAACAGCTTCCCTGGTCCAGGATCTCTGAGACCTCATCACTATTGTGACTCTGTGGTTCCCGGGGAGGGACCTGTGGCCCAGAGGGGATCCCAGAGCTGCCCAAGGTCACCCCGCAAGTAAAGAGTGCATGTTTGAGGTGGACATGGGACGATGATAGGGACATTGGTGAGTGTCTGAAATTGAGATGTCGCCTGCATATCAGCCCCATGGCTGGTTGTCTGGGGTCACATCCCATCCGAGGCCACCTGCGGGAGTGTGGCAACTCTTATGGCAGGAGGAATAATAGAGCAGTAATAAAAACCCCTGCCACTTTCAAGGCCCCCTCAGTGCGGTAGTTACGCTGAGCCCTTAGCCTGTATGGATCATCTTTGATCTGCAGGATAACCCTGCAGGCAGGTGTTCTCATTTCCCAGTTGAGGACCTGATGGAGGCAGAGTGGTTATTGACCTGAAACCACACAGTGTGTGTGGGGGGGGGGGGGGGGGGGGGGGGGAGGACTGATCCTAAATTCAAAAATTTTTGATGTTTATTTATTTTTGAGAGTGAGAGACAGAGCGCGAGCAGGGGAGGAACAGAGAGAGGGAGACACAGAATCGGAAGCAGGCTCCAGGCTCCGAGCTGTCAGCACAAAGCCCCACACGGGACTTGAACCCACAAACCATGAGATCATGACCTGAGCCGAAGTCGGACGCCTAACCGACTGAGCCACCCAGGCGCCCCACTGGTCCCAAATTCAAGTCTTCCTGCCTGACCCCCAAAGCTTTTCAGTAGCACCCCCTGACTTTCTAGAAGCTAGCCACGTGATTAGAAATGTGCTTTTAAATGTGATTATTTGTGTATTCTCTTCTACCAGACAATAGGCTGAGCCAAGGGAAGAGGTTTTCGCCCATGTCAGGCAGACAGGGAGCAGCAAGTGATTGCCAGGCCGGGAATGGATGTGGGCTCGGGGCATGTGGGACGAGAAGGAGGCCCTGAGGGTGCAGGGCACTTACACAGTGAAGGATGGGGTAGGGAAGGTATGCCATTGAGGTAACATTAGTGATCAGACCAACTTGGGCAATGCCCTGGAAGCCAGGGGGCACTGAGGTTAAAGGTCCCCAGAGACCAGGGAAACTAAGGTATGGTTCTTGTGAAACCCCAAAGGCAGCTTTCTACCCACGTATCTATGCACTCAACACATCATTCTCGAACAGCTACCTGTGCCAAGCACTGTGGCATGTTGTCTATATGCCTGTCTTGCTGGGGGGCTGGGCTGGGACCTAGGAGATGGAGTGTGGTGTTCACTGGAGGCTTTTCAGAATGGGGACAGCAAGGGGGTGGGGGCGGGCTGGACATACGGAGGGAAGCGAAGGGACAGTCTCGTGGAGAAGAGAAGCCGTACGATGAGCTCCTAGTAAGGTGCTGCTGGACTGTAACAGGGGCCAGAACAGATCATCTCACTGCTGTCAGAAGTAACCCAATTTAAAAGAGAAGGTGGCCCCCTGAGAAGAGGAAGTGACATGTATAAAGAAGTAAGCATGTGGGATGAGGGATGATGGCCTTGGTGGCCATAGCTCTTGAGCTCTTAGGGAGCACTTCAGCTCTTTGAGATCCAAGCCACAGTGACGGGGTTGTGCTCACTCCAGCTGAGTTGGCTCAGAGGGAAGTTTCTGGATCACCAGCTAGTCACTGGCCAAGGGCCACCCTGGGGACTGAGCGAATGCCCATCAAGTGGCTTCGGGAGCCCAAGGCCGGTGCTCCCAGGTGAGCTGCCGGGCAAGCCCTGGGAAGCACAAGGAGCAGACGCCTGGGAGGGGCATCCAGAAGGAGTCCAAGGGACCCGGGGCATCTGTGTGGAACCTGGATGACATCTGCTAGAGGGGGCGAAGCAGAGGGAGGGGCCAAGGGCTGGCCAGGTTGATCCTGGGACCTGGATGTGCTCCCAGTCTGTCCCCCCTCCCCCCTGTTGCCCTCCCAGCCCGTTTCCAAGCCTGGGCCTCTTGGGCTCAGTTTTCTCCAGAGACTCTTTCCATGGCCTCCCGTGGACAGGAGGGGATGTCTCCTCACTACATGGCAGGGGATACTCACTGGGGGTCCAACTCCCCGAATAAAGACTTTCCACCACTCCCCTCTTTCCCATACCAGGCTTCTGTGGTTCCACCCGCTCCAAGTGCTTTGAGAGTCGTCAGCTGTTCTGTGGGGTACCCTTGACCTTGTCGCTGCCGTCTTCCTCTGCAGGCCCTTATGTGAAACTTCGGTGCTATTACATCAGTCATCTTGCCTCCATTTGCTTCCAAACAGTCGGTGAACTCTCACTTGCTGTTGTCTCTTTGTCTTTGCGGCCCCGTCATCCTCCAGGGGCAGGGAAACTGTGGGTGATACAACGACCCAATCTGTCATTGCACGGGGAACCAGTGCTCCAGCTGTCCTCCCATCAGCCTGCCTGGGACCGATGCCCAGCCCGGTCATCGGAGGCAGGACTGGAGTTGGGCTTTGGAGCCAAGGTTCTGAATCAAGCAGAGGCAGGGCTTGAGTGAGAAGTCAGGGTGCAGGGCAGAGTTCCAGGTGACTGCCAGGCCAGGCTGAGAAGTAGGTATGACAGGCTGGCCGGGACAGAGCACACAGAAACTGGGGCTCTGATGAAGGCAGGGTGAGCTGGTGGGGCTGCCCTCCGAGGCCAGGCCTCAGGCTGTCCGGTCAGGGCACATCCTGGATGAGGAGCCTGAGGAAGCAGGAGGGAGGTAGTGAGTTGTGAAGCCCCCAGCCCTGCAGGAGCAGAAGGAAGGGAGAAAAGACAGGAGAGACGGAGGTGTGGGAGGGACTCGGTGGGCACGGCAGGCAGTGTCCTGGCACCAAAGCAGCAGAAGCCATGCCTCCCTGGGTCGGGGCTGAGGGTGTGCTCTGCTTTGGAGCAGAAGCTGTTTGTCCACGGCCCTCCATGATGGCTCCTGGTCAAGGTGGGTTGTTGGCCCTGCAACCCAAGGTGAGGCTAAGCAAAGGTCCTGGGGTTGGGGAGGAGAGGCCGGTGGGCATAGGGTCATGTAACAGGAAGGAAAGGAGACAGACAGTCCAAGGCTCGAGGGAGCGTCACTCTGGAGGAAGCCACCCAGTGGCAAATGGTTAAAAAACATGGCGGACTTTCCTTGGGGGAGCCTAGAGACCAGGGGGCTCTGTCCCTTGGGGGAGACTCTTGGGGGAGAGCCGATTTATTCAAAGTTCCATTAAGATTCATCTCTGACTGCACCGTAGCAGTAAGAGGCAAACTGTGTGGCACACGCCTGGACCCTCTGCAAACCCATCTTTAAACTCATCCTGTGGTGGGAAGGAACATTCAGCGAAGAGCCAATGTGGGCGGGTCAGGGAGGGGCGGCGCCCAGCCGGAACAGACAGGCATGCTTCCCTCCCAGACAGGCTACTGCAGCGGCCAGGGTGCCAGTCTTGCGGGCTCAGAACCAGACTTGTCAACTTGCCAGGATGGACCCGTCTCTCCGAGAAGGAGGCATCCTGACCCGGTTCACATGACTGATGTATAAAATGTCAACATAGCCTTTCCTAGTGAGACACGAACGTCGTGAAGACCAACTTTCTGCCTAGGCGCGATTAGTGCATTTTTGTTTCTAGGAAACAGAAGTTCACTTGGGGAAAATGGAATCAGAATGTGGGAGTTGGACCACTTAGATATTTAATGGCATGAGACTGTTCCGGCCCATATCGTCACCTCCTTGATGGGATGCCTTTGCCAGCAGCCAGATAACCTCGATTTGCATTAACTAAGCTCCTTGGACTGTATTGGAGGGATGTCACCAGCCTTGGTTTCCATGCTCGAACAAGCTCTTAGCCCTACAGATTAGCACTTTTTAAAAAAAAAACAGCATTAAAAAAAATTCCATCAGGGGTGCCTGGGTGGCTCAGTCGGTTGAGCGTCCGACTTTGGCTCAGGTCATGATCTCACGGTTCATGGGTTTGAGCCCCGCGTCGGGGGGGAGGGGGGGGCGGGCGCCAGTTCAGAGCCTGGAGCCTGTTTCAGATTCTGTGTCTCCCTCTCTCTCTGACCCTCCCCCATTCATGCTCTGTCTCTCTCTGTCTCAAAAATAAATAAATATTTAAAAAATTTAAAAAAAGAAAATAGGGAAGGAGCACCTGGGTAGCTCAGTTGGTTGGGCATCCAACTTTGGCTCGGGTCATGATCTCACAGTTCATGGGTTCGAGCCCCGCATTGGGCTCTGTGCTGACAGCTCGGAGCCTGGAGCCTGTTTCGGATCCTGTGTCTCCCTTTCTCTCTGACCCTCCCCCGTTCATGCTCTGTCTCTCTCTGTCTCAAAAATAAATAAACGTTAAAAAAAAATTTTTAAAAAAACTCCATCAAAGGAGAAAAATTGCTCATTCTGTTGTATCAGGGGTTTTTTGATTACAAGAGGTGAAACTTAAGTTAACCTCAGCAAACGTTAATTTATCGGAAGCAAATGTGAGAGACGGTGTCTGGGTTCTCCGGAGACACAGAGACTGAGGCTGAGAGAGATTTATTTTAAGCAGTTGCCTCGGTGGCTGTGGGGGTTGGCAAGTTCAACATTTGCAGGGTGGGCTGGCAGCCTGGAGACTCAGGCAGGACTCCTATGTGGCTGTCTTGGGGAGGATGCCTTCAGTATAACTGGTTCTTCTCACATTTTCAGTTCTGGAGGCCAGAAGTTCAAGGTCAGGGTGTCAGCAGGCCTGGTTCCTTCGGAGGGCTCTCCTTGGTTAATAGATGCTGTCTTCCTGTTCATACGGGGTTCTCCCTATCTGTGTGCCCGTGTCCTCTGCCAGGACCCCATTTCCAAATAAGCTCGTATCCTGAGGTACTGGGGGTTCGGACTTAAATACATGAATTGGGGGGAACGCAATTCAGCCCATAACAAGACTAAGTTCAGAGGCGAGGAGAGAACCAGGCTTGGGCGTGGCCAACAGCCAAGGCGGTTCTAGAGGCTTTGCAGCAGGAATTGCAGGATCTGACCCGGAGCCTGCGCACTCGGGGCCGGCAGCTGCCTCTTAGCTTCCCCGGAGGACTGGCCCCCTACGTCCACTTGCTGTGTCTGTCCCTCATTCAAACTTCAAATTCTAGGGAGGAGCAGTTGACCGGCCCGCTTGAGTCACGAGCCTATCCCTTAGCCAGGCAGTGGGGCGGAGGGGGAGGGGCAGGCCAGCTGTGGTCCCACCGGGACGCGCCGTGGGAGGAGGGGTCACTCCGATCTTGCATGCTGGGGAGCTGTTAGGAAGAGGAAATGGAGGCAGACAGCAAATAGGTCCAGCCCTGTCTCTTTTCAGAGGCGGTCACCCCTCTGCCGAGGTCCGAGCATACTGATTTCATGGCCTGATTCTCAGAGAGGTTTCACAGAGGTGGACTTTGAGCCTCAGAGGCATTCGAGATGCCTGTGGTTTGAGCTGGCCAGAGGCCTGGCTGGGAGCCAGGAGGCCCAGGTGTCCTGGATGTCCTCCGGTCAAGCCCTGGGCCCGGGCCAGCCCTCTCTTCCAGGAAACACTTGGCCAGGTGAGTTCTACGCACCCGGTCTGAATGCCTATACTTGCAGTGTGTGCGAGGAGAAAGCTCTGGGCTTGGCCTCGTGGGTTGCTATAGCTCACGAGTCCCCCTTTCCTAATCTCCTCCTAAAAAACTGGTGTCGGGGAGGGAGCTGAGGCTGTATTTCAGGGCGGCTGGCACAGCGAATGCACCTGGCTGTCAGCGCTTGTCTGCCAGGACCCAGGAAGAACCCGCCGGCATCCCTTCCGGTACGTGGGCCATCCACCTGCGGGCCCGGGCCAGGCCTCCTGTGAGGCCAGCCCCCTGTGCCGCCCAGACTCCCTTCCTGTCTTTGACGGGGAAATGCAGAGCTTTTCTGCACCCAGCCCACCACCACACAGACTTCGCCGGGGACAAGAGAGGACTGTGCGGCACAGAGGTAAGGGCGAGGCCTCCCCCAGCCCTGGGCATGCCCCTGACCCCGTCCCTACAGCCCAGCCTTTGCTCAGAGAGGACTCTGCCTGTGGCCAGTTTGCCATGCAGCATCTCTGGGCACAGCCACAAGCCGGAAGCCCAGGGTCTGATGGGCCACAGGGCCTGGGACTGTCAGAGGAATCACAGAGGCAAAGGTGTCTGAGCTATAGGAAACGTCAGTTAGGAGATGAGGCTCAGAGAAGGGTCAGTACTTCTCAGCTGGCAGTAAACCAGATGCCAGGCTGGTTCCCAGTCACTGACTTCTGCTGCCTGAATGTTTCTCACACGGGGTCCCCCTGGGACCGTTTGGGTGCTCAAGAATTCTTTTTCTTTTTTTTTTTTAATGTTTATTTATTTTTGACAAAGAGAGAGAGAGAGAGACAGAGCACGAGCAGGGGAGGGGCAGAGAGAGAAGGAGACACAGAATCCGAAGCAGGCTGCAGGCTCCAAGCTGTCAACACAGAGCCCAACGCGGGGCTCGAACCCGTGAACCGCGTGATCACGACCTGAGCCGAAGTCAGACGCTCAACCGACTGAGCCACCCAGGTGCCCCAAGAATTCTTTACAAAGAATCTTAACTGGAGCATTTGTAATCCAAGCAAAATCTGAAAAGAATTATCACGGGCATGGTCTCGACCATCCCGACAAAGCTCTTATAACTGGGGACTGCCGTGGACTGTCGGGGCCCACCCTGCTTCGAGGACACTAACCATGTGGGGCTGTTCGAACTACTGCAGGCTGATGAAGAACTGAGAGAAGCCAGATGACATCATGGCCCAAGGGAGGCCAGCAGGGAGGGGAGGAGAGGGGCAGGGCCCTGCCGGAGGGGGGCGGGGGCTGTGGCTCTGGTGGCTCCGAGGTCTGTGGGTTCCGGACAGCCTCTGGTAGCTTCTGAGCATGTAGCTTCTCTGACACAACCCTATGACTCACGTCTCACTCTGGCTCAGCTACTGGAGCCCCAAGCCAGAGGCAGAATTTTCTAGGCTGTGTGGCAACAAGATCAGCTATCCTGAGAAAATTGGCCGGTGCTAAGGTTGGGGGCGGGGGTTGCAGCAGAAATGGGGAGGCTCTGAGTCATTCCAGGGCGGCAGGAGAGCTGGGGGCCTGGGAGTGGAAGGGTCACAAAGAAGAAACTACCCCCCCCCCCCCCACACACACACACAGCACTCTCCATCCGGGTCCTTAAGATTTCTGTGCCTCCAAGTGGCTTGGTTGTGCATGAGCTACCCTCTCCCTACTCGCGGAGAGGCACCTAACACAGGATTCTTCATTCGTTCCCTGAGGACAGCCTCGTGGGGAGGGGCTGAGCCAGGCAGGTGCCAGGACGCCCATGGCAGTCCTTTGTGCCCTGTGTGGAACTGGACTCCTCTGGGACAGGTGGATGTCCTCCCATGGTGCATTGGGTCTCTGCGATGTTGGTCATGGGTTCTGTTTGGGCCTCTGAGAAGCCACGCTCTGCCCTGCCCTGGAGGTGTTGACAGAGTGGCCTGGAAATCTGGGTCAGCAACGGGCAAGTCCCTACAGGTGGGCCCCAGTGCCAGGAGAGACAGGCCTGGCTCTAACAAAGCTATGAGCTCAGCTGGGGACCGAGAACCCACTGTTATGACACATCTCATTTCCGTGCCCGCCCAGAAACCCTTTCTGAGGAGGCAGCGTGGCATAAGGAGAGGACGGGAGCTCGGTAGTCACCCAGGTTCTGGACCCGGCTTGCAAGTCTGACTGTGGATCGTCACAGCCAGAGGGGACCCTACGATGCCCCCACTCCCTGGGGTTTGGATTGGGGCATCTTAGGGTCCCCTCTGGCTGACCCTTTGGTGGCTGATTTCCTCTGGAGCTGGCTGGCTGGTCCTGCAGCGGAACAGAGATGAAAGAATAAACCCTCACAGTTATCAAAATCCTTATCCCCAGCCTTCCCAGGACAGCCTAGACCAAGGCCACAGGTCCCCTGGGGTCACTGCTTCAAAAGGGGGACAGGCCCTCAGTCGACTCCATTTGAAGCCAGGCTCCAAGAAGCTTAAGAAAGGGTTAGGTTCTAGGGGCGCCTGGGTGGCTCAGTCGGTTGAGCGGCCGACTTCGGCTCAGGTCATGATCTCGCGGTCCGTGAGTTCAAGCCCTGCGTCGGGCTCTGTGCTGACCACTTGGAGCCTGGAGCCTGTTTCAGATTCTGTGTCTCCCTCTCTCTCTGACCCTCCCCCGTTCATGCTCTGTCTCTGTCTCAAAAATAAATAAATGTTAAAAAAAAAAATTAAAAAAAAAAAAAGAAAGGGTTAGGTTCTGCAGGCAGTGGGTGTGAAAATTCCTTTGCTGCAGATGCTCTGAACAATTCATGAATTTTTCTCTCATTTATACATTTACCCATCCATTCATTTCTCCTGCTTGTCCGTTCATGAACAGATCAGATTCAGCTGATGCCCTCGAGCGGCTACAGCAGCTTCTAGGCTAGAGGAAGAGTGATGGTCCCAGTTCATCCAGTCCCAGGCAGCACCACAGACCTGGGCTTGAGGCATCATCCACGAGGGGGCAGGAGGCCTGATGGGGACAGAAGGACAGCCCTGCACTGAGGGTCCCAAATCCCCAGGGAGAGAAATGCACAAAAGCTGGGTATTGTCATTATTTTCCCATTTCACAGATGAGAAAACTAAGACTTAGAGAGAAAGGTCGGTGGCCCAAAGTCACACAGAGTCCAGATTGACCCAGGAACCTGGAGAGAGTCAAGAGAGGAGGGCAGGAGCAGAGGAGCAGGGAGGGAAGGAAGAGAAAAGGAGGTCTCTGGAGCTCAGGCTGGAATGGGCAGGGGAAGTGCAGAGATGTTCCCCGCCCCAGACTGGCTCCACCTGGCCTTCCTCGGTCCCTTTGCCTGAGGCCTGGACCCTGGGCTCCCAGGCATCCACCCCTCCGGCCCCACCTTGTCCCTGCGGCACAGCCAGCGCTCCAGCTGCTGTGCACTCCTGCCCTCTGGTGGCAAGATCTGGAAACGTCACCACTGCACCCCTGGCCTGTCTCGTGGAAACTGGATGCAGGTCAGTTCAGCGCCTTCTGTGCCCCAGACCCTGAGCTGGAGATCAGAGAAAAAGGGAAATGGCCTTGTTTCTGCGAGTGCATGGTTTAGGGGAGAGGCCAGAGGAGAAACAGACCCTGACCATACAATGAGGAAGGGACTTGGCGGGGAGGAGCTTGGGGTGTCACGTGATAGGACTGTTTTAAAACGAGGCAGTCCTGGGGTGCCTGGGTGGCTCAGTCGATTGAGCGTCCGACTTTGGCTCAGGGCATGATCTTGTGGCTCATGAGTTCGAGCCCCGCGTCAGGCTCTGTGCCGACAGTCCCTCTCTCTCTGGCCCTCCCTGCTACACTGTCTCTCTCTCTCTCTCTCTCTCTCTCTCAAAAATAAATAAACATGAAAACAAACACAACAACAACAAAAAAATGAGACAGCCCTAAATCTGTGAGTAGGGGCCTTTCCCAGACGCAGCCCCCACTCTGGAGGCCCTAGGCTGCCCCTCTGGGGTGGGAAATGTGCTGCAATACTGGTCTGTCTGAAGCCAGAGTCCCAGAACCACAGGGGACACCTGAGGGAGGTTTTCAGCCGTGTCTGCAGAGGAGCCTCAGGGGTTGTGGGGTGCGTGGGGGTGCGTGGGATGGGTCCCACGGTTTCTCACTGTCCTCAACCGGCCTCACACTGGAGAGGCCAAGTAACAAGTCGGTTAAGTGCTGGGTTTTAGAGCCAGACCACACAGGGCCTTACAGCGTCATGTGACCTTGAACAGGTGTCTCGGGACCTCAGCGTCCCCATCGGATGCTGGTAGAAGACTGTGACCACCTCCGAGGGGTGTCGTGGGGATTAAAGACGTGGGCACAGGAGAGGCACGTGGCACAGCGTTGGACACGTGGTGAGTGCCGTGTACTCCGGCCCTTCTTTCTTTTGCAAGGTGTTTCCTCGGTCACTGTCATGGCAGATGGTGCCCATGGGGGCAGAGGCCCAGGAAGAGGTGTCTCACCTGAGGACACTGTGGGAGCCGTGGCCGCACTGAGCCCGGAGCCCCGGAGCCGGGCACCGTCCGTTGAGATCACGCGGGAGCTGGTTGGAAATGCAGACTCTCAGGCCCTGCCCCAGACCCACAGACTCAGAATCCGCACTGTAACAAGAGCCTGGCTGATCCATGTGCCCGTTACAGACGCGGAGTGAGCGTGTCTGGGCAACTGCACGGAGGTGGATGAGGAGCTGCAGGTGATGCCAGCCCCCCGGGGCAGCACCTGCGCCTGGCTCTGGAACTCTCGGGGCGTTGGCTCCTGCAGTCAGCCAGGCCTGCTCATGGTCACAGCCGCGCTGGCGAGTGAGTGCTGAGCTGGAAGCAGGCCCCAAGTCCCCTGTGAGCCTAAATCTCCCCGGGGGAAGTCAGGAATCTGAGCCAATACATGAGGAGAAAACTGGAATTGGCCAGGCCGACCTGGGGGCAGAGGATGGGGATTCCAGCAAAGGGGGCGGCCTGTACCAATTCCTGAGCTGGTGTTTTCGGAGGACAGGGTTTTGCAGACTTTACCCGAACACTGTCAGGGCCCAGGGCAGTTGGAAGCCCCCGTGCTCTGTATCTGCACATTCAAAAGTTATAAATCAAAAACTCACAAACTATTAAATACACTCTGTTCTAGCCTCTTACCTTGATGAATAAGCTTCACCTAGAAGTGCAGGTTCAAATTTAGAATTTTTGGCCTTCTTGGAGTCCGGTTCCAAAACACGATGGTGTGGGGGCGCCTGGGTGGCTCAGTCGGTTGAGCGGCCGACTTCAGCTCAGGTCATGATCTCACGATTTGTGAGTTCGAGCCCGGCGCCAGGCTCACTGCTTTCAGTGTGGAGCCTGCTTCAGATCTTCTGTCCCTTTCTCTCTGCCCCTCCCCCACTTATTCTCTCACGCTCTCTATCTCAAAAATAAATAAAAAGCGTTTTAAAAATTAAAAAAAAAAAAAAAGACAAAACACAATGGTGTGGGCTGAGCCAGGTCCTGACCATACCGCACCCCACCAGGAGGACTCACACATGCGGGCACACACACACACGCAGTGGGCCCAACCCTCCCATACCACACCCCTCCCCCTACACACAGCTCTCCTTGGCATGTGCACAGGGGATGGGTGGGCCCCAGGATGAGAGACCCACGGAGTCCCTGGAGAGGGGAGGATGGTCTGAGAAGACTCATTCATCATAACCCTGTGAGGAGGGCCCCAGCTGAAGAGGCCTTGTGACAATTAAAGTATGACATACCCTCAATGAGAAGATTCACTGATTTCAGGGATGTTAAAATGTGGAAAAAATATGCATCTTAGATTCTTCCCCCTGCCCATGAGAATTTGTTTAAACTGAACATCAATTTGCACAGTATTAACAATATTAACAATTTTCAATCATAACAATATTTAGTCTTCCAATCCATGGACATGGGATGTCTTTTCATTTGTAACAATTTTCAATCGTAACAATATTTAGTCTTCCACTCCATGGACATGGGATGTCTTTTCATTT
>NW_026057579.1:32898171-32910689 GCF_023721935.1 Panthera uncia
TTTCAATCATGACAATATTTAGTCTTCCACTCCATGGACATGGGATGCCTTTTCACTTATAACAATTTTCAATCATTACAATATTTAGTCTTCCAATCCATGGACATGGGATGTCTTTTCATTTATTTAGGTCTTGAGTGTCATTAAATGATGTTTTATAGTTTTCCATGTAAAAGTCTTGCACTTCTTCACATGGTGTTTTTATATTCATTTCCTCTCTGAAGACCTGCAAACCCTCTGTGAAGTAGGCTTGGTGGTCATGATTAACTCCATTTTGTAGATGAAAGAAGCCTCAACCAATTAGTGGCAGAGCTGGGATTTGAACCTGTATCCCCTGTCCTCCGGCAGCGCTGGGGCTGGACTTGCTCTGGTCGTAGCTGCTTGTCCCAGCACCTCCCTGCACAGGAACAGGACGTCTCTCCTCCATCCCTGTGCGGGGGAAGCTGGCTGGCCGGGTGGCAGTCTCCTCTTCCCCGCTGACTTGGAGGGTGGGACAGGGGCAGGGCTGGAGCCAGATGCTCAGGGTCAGGGAAGGAATGTCCAGGGGAAGGTTCTCCATGCAGGCCACAAGCAGGGAGGGAACCTGTTTGGTTTTAACGTTGTCCTCCGCCCTTGGCTGCAATGAAAATCACTGGAGTGCTTTAAAAATTCCCAGTGTCCAGGCTCCACATCAGACCATTTAAAGCCTAACTCCAGGGAGCAGGGTCCAGAATCTGTGATTTTAAACTGCCCCGGTGAGTCTGCAGCCCGGGCTGGGAACAACTGGGTTAGATGTTGAAGTGAGCTGTCAGTCCTGACCCATCACTCTGCCAAGGTGGTGGGGCAGAGGACTCCAGACTTCAGACCCACACAGACCAGGCCACCATCCCAGGTGTGAACCTTGGGTCTGTCTCACAAGTTCTATGTCCCTGGACCCTTCACCTCTCTGAACCTCGATCTGTTAATCCATAAGATGGGGACAATTACACCTACCTTGAGACGGGTAGTCTGTCTCTCTTCCCTTGAGTCTGGACGGGCCTGTGATGGCTTTGACCAGGAGGGTACAACAGAAGGGGCACTGTGCCGGCTTGGGGCCTAGACTTCCGCCTCCTCGGCCTCTTACGTGACTTTTCCGGTAAGGAGAACAAGACTGAGAGACAACTTGCCCGGGTGGATGGGGGAACAGTGTTCAACCCCTCACTGCTTTCCTGGCTCTGAAGGAGGAAAAGGCAACATCTGGAACAACAGACTTGGCCGGGCTTTCCAAGTCTGAGTCCCTGTTCTGCCGTTCCCCTGCTGTGTAACCTTGGGCTGGTTGATTATCCTCTCTGCACATATGCCTCCTCTTTTGTCATTATCACTTAGATGATAATAATGGTGCCCACCTCAGGGCTGTTGCAGGGTTTAACTGAGAGTGGCACCTAGCACTATGAACCCTACATGTGGTAGCTGTTTGGCTCACTGACTTCCAACGGCCCCTATAGACACCAGGGGGCAGGGAAGCCTTCTCTGGGTGGGGGCCCCTTGGCTCTGTCCTGATGAAGTGGCTGCAGATTATTTTTAACCGGGAGGCCTGCCAGCCTTTGTGGCGAGGTTATTCGGGGTCCGGCCGCAGCTGTGCAGGTCTGGCGGCTTGTTTTCGAAGAGGAAGCCCGGAAGGGCCTGGGAAAACCCCCTGTTTCCCACTAGTCCCCTCGTTTTCCCTCTGGAAACAACAGAGCCATCCAGGGGGTCTCAGGGTGGGGCAGGATTTCCCCTCTTGGGGAAGGGCCCTCACTTCCGCCCCAGAGCTTGTGCATCAGAAATCAGGCGGGGCCGGCGGGGGCAGCGGATGTCCCATCCTCCTTGCCAAGCCAAGGGCACCGGGACCCCACCTTTGGTTGAGGTGTGATCCGGATGCCAAGTGGACCTCCCGGTCCCTGGAAGCATGGGGGCACATCCTCCGGGCTCCCCGGCAAATGGTCCTGCCCGAGTCGGCCCAATTTCCAGGAGCCTCAGGGCCCCTCCTGCCCCTCATAGTGAGTCTCAGCCCTCCTCTGTGCTTCTCCCTGGTGAGGCTTCCTGAGCAGCTGAGACAGCTCGTGTGGAGAGCCTTTCCCCTCACCACCCAGGCCCTTCTACCTTCTGGCTTCTGTGTCTCCTCTGTTCACCCTTCCTCCACCTCAGGGGGCTCCCCTCTCCTGTTTTAGAATCTAAAATCTCAGATCTCCCCTTTGTCCTACTCAGAACAACATCCTGGGGCCTAGGGGTCCCTTGAGAGGAGGTCCTCTCTCCTCAGCAAAGACAGTCCTTCCCCCCTGCCAAGAGACATTATGATACCAGTCCCTGAAATGATGTTAAAAACTCCTTGTCACCACATTCATGTAAGTATTCGAATTTAACCTGCGTACGTATGTGTTCCTTTGACGTCTGTCCTGTTTGGTGCGTGTGGAGACAAGAAATGGGAGAAGGGCTGCTCTCTAGTTTTTGGCAACAACCTCCCCCTTCCTGTCTCCCCACCGATGTTTCCACTGTGGGTTGAGGTCCTCGCCAGGTGCCCAGGACTTTGGCCTTCCCACAGAACACTGCGTCGCTCCAAAGGGCTCAGCAGAGTGCGGGGCCTCTGGGAGGACTGGGGAAGGAGCACAGCAGAGCAGACAGAGCAGAGGTCACGGCTCAGATGACGGGGACTTGGAGATGATCTGACCCAGCAACTGATCAGATCTTTTATTGTGAGACAATATAAATGGGATTTGTCGTTTTAACTAAGCTTGAGTGAACTGTTCAGTGGTGACCGGTTTTCATGGCTGAAGTGACACTTGTTCGGATAAAATCTTAAGCAGAAGCCTGATGTGAAACCGTTAACGCACTGCTGCCCCGTGGAGGGCTGGGCCTCGGGCGGGGATGGGGGGGAGTGGGTGAGGTGCAGGGAGAGGAGGCTCCCCCCCCCCCCCCCCCCCCGCCACTCCCCATCAGGTATTTGGCCCCCTCACCCCCTGCCCTCCAGGTCTGGTCCCACCCTCCAGCCCCATATCCGCTTGGGGATCTCCAGCCACGGGTAAAGGCACTTTGGACAGTGGCTCATGGTGACGGACAAGAAGGTGCGAGGCCTGAGCCTGCCACAGAGGAAACAGGTGCTTCTGAAGCATGGAGGGTGGCTCGTCCTGTGGGAGAAGGACTTGCTTCCTGGCAGAGCCCCACGGAGGCACATTTCTGAGGCCACCGGGCATCCGTGGGGGCCGGGCGGTGAGCTCAAGATGCAGGCCCGTGGGCGAAGGAACCTGGCCACGGGTCACCCCCCGGGACCCTTGTCCAGGAACGTTTGGCCTGACTAGGGCAAACCGGCTCCGTGGAACATTCCTGGAGTGTTGCATTTGCCCATTTGGATGAATTCCTCCTGACTTCCTCTGAGTGGAAGGCGGGTCGTGAGTGAATCCCACGGGGAGACCCTCTGCCCCTGCCCGGAGGAGGCGTGAACGAGGGAAGGGCCTGCAGGGAAGGAGGCCCCGTGGCCTTGGTGGGCAGTTTGGGCTTCCAGCTCCAGGCAGAAGCTCTCACTCAGGAGGAGCCTCAGGAGGGGATGTGGTCCATCTGTCCTCCCTGCAGCTCACAGGCCACACCCCCTGGCGTGCTCTCCAGCAGCACAGGGGACTTGGTGTGGCCCCGCTGGGGTCCATCGGTTTCCCGGAGAGCCAGCTGGGGCTACAGGTGGCTGAGCCGAAGCAGGCCCTGCCCAGCCCGCACACACCAGACACAGTGCGGGCTCTGGGCGGTGACCAGGACAAAGGCGGAGGGCCCTGTCTCGAAGAACCTGGTCTCCCCTCCCTTGGCCCACCAGGGGTCTGTCCTGCTTTGGGCACTTTCTGGGTCAGAGGTAGAATATCCCTCAGGGTCCCTCGCGGTCGGTTGTGGCTGAGAGGACGCGGCAAACACAGACAAAGCCGCGGGGCCCTTTGGAGCCGAGGAGGGCCCGATGACAGCCCCCAAATCGCTTCCCGAGGGTCCTGGAGCCACTGTGCTGTGCTCTGCTGGTTTTCTTCGAAAACTTGAGACAGGCCCCGAGACTCTGGGCTTCCCCGGGAGTTTCTGGGGTGCAGCGCTAGGATGGATTTTATAGCAAAAGAGCCAACATACTTGAAGGAGGGGAAAGAACCAGGCAGGAGGTTCTCTGCCCAAGTTGAAACCTGGTGAGGTTCAGGGGGACTGGCCGTCCGGAGCCTGCCCCGGGCCCCTGAAGCCACATACTCTGTGCTCGGCGGCAAGATGCCAACAGACACACTTCTTCACTTGACGCAGTCACCTTTTGGGGGCGGGGGACAGAAAAGTGAGCCCCTGAGCCTTTGCTCCAGGGACTGATCCTTGCTGCCTTGAAATGCATTGAAATCCCTCCCGTCCCAACTGCCGAACGTCAAAAGCATCCTAAAAGCCTCTCCGAAGAAGGTAGAACAACGTAGGAGGCAAATATTGGAGGTTTGGGTGAGAACACTCATCTTTAGGAAAGCCATGGGATGGCCGGAGAGGGTTCGGGAAGAGAGGACACAGAGAGCTGCAGGTGACCCCCGGAGACAGGCTCTCTGAGGGGACACGGGCCGAGGACATGTTTTCCTGTTCGCTTTGGAATGCTGTCAACCCGGAACCACACAGAGACAGTGAATTGAGAAAAGGAGACCAGAACCGTCGGCCCGAGGCTGGTTTGCAGAAACTCATCGACGCAGTGAGCCCGAGCGCTTCCTCCCACAGGCTCGGAGGAGGAAAACGGAGCACAGGGTAAGTTCTCGGAACAAAGCACTTACTTACAGCTCCATGAAAAGTCTCCACACCGAGTGAGCATATTTGCAGTCGGAAATCCCACAGCCGAGATTTCAAATCCTGCCTGGGCTTCACTAAGAACGCGTCACGGAGCTTCACAGAACCGTAATCGAGGAGGGAACGTACTGCTCAGAAATGGAGGAGAAATTTCTCGTCCTGCGTGGAAACATCAGCGCCACTCACAAGTGGGACTCAGATAGGAAGATGGCCAAAGACCTAGAGGGAGACCTGGAAAGAACCACCTCCCTCTACCAAAGCCCGTTGTCCCGAAAGAGGAGAAAGCTCCAGAAAAGTGGACAGCAGCCCCTCCCCAGAGAGAGGGCTCAGCGGGTAAGTGGAGACGGTCCCATAGACGCAAGCTGATGGAGGCGGAGTTAAGGTCCGGCTTTTCCCAAGTGGCCTCTGGCCCCCACTCAGCCCAGGACAGAGGCCAAGGGACCAGGGGTTCTGGGGCTCCTCACGTCCCCAGGGGAGGAGGCTGGCTGAACCACGAGGGCTCAGGGACCCAGGCCACACCTGGGTGCCACCCACAGCACCAGGCCCCACACGTCCACACAGCACAACGCTTGCCCAATTTCTCTCTCTCTCCCTCTCTCAAAGTAACTTTAAAAAAATTTTTAATTTAAAACATTTTTTTAATGTTTATTTATTTTTGAAAGAGGAGAGAGAGAGACAGAGTGAGAGCAGGGGAGGAGGAATAGAGAGAGAGGGAGACACAGAGTCCAAAGCAGGCTCCAGGCTCTGAGCCGTCAGCACAGAGCCCGACACGGGGCTCGAACTCAGGAACCATGAGATCATGACCTGAGCCGAAGTCGGGAGCTTAACCCGCTGAGCCACCCAGACACCCCAAACATTTAATTCTTTTGAGAGGGGTGCAGAGAGAGGGGGAGAGAGAATCCCAAGCAGGCTCCATGCTGACAGCAGCACTCAATCTTACAAACTTTGAGATCATGACCTGAACCAAAATCAACAATCTGACCCTTAACTGACTGAGCCACCCAGGCACCCCTGCCCCATTTCTCTCTTAAGACTAATTTTGATGAGTATTTTTAGTTGTTTGTTTTTATTTTAATTTTTTAATGTTGTATTTATTTTTGAGAGAGAGAGAGAGCACGAGCCGGTGGGGGGGTGCGGGGGTCAGAGAGAGATACAGAATCTGAAGCAGACTCCAGACTCTGAGCTGCAAGCACAGAGCCCAATGGGGGACTCAAACTCGTGAACCACAAGATCATGACCTGAGCCAAAGTCGGATGCTCAACCAACTGAGCCACCCAGGTGCCCCTATTTTTTTGCATTTTTAAATTTTAGAGAGAGAAAGAGAGCTCACTAGCAGGGGAGAGGGGCAGAGGGAGAAAGAGAGAGAGAGGTAAAGAATCCTAAGCAGGCTTCAGCCCAAAACGAGGCTTGATCCCATGACCTGGGATCATGACCTGAGCCAAAATCAAGAGTTGGATGCTCAACTGACTGAGCCACCCAGGCGCCCCAATATTTTTAGTTTAATTGCTGCTATTTAATTTTTTTAAATGTTTTTTATTTATTTTTGAAGGAGAGAGAGAGAGAGCATGAGCAGGGGGAGGAGCAGAGAGACAGGGAGACACAGAACCCAGAGCAGGCTCCAGGCTCTGAGCCGTCGGCACAGAGCCCGATGGGGGGCTCAAACCCACAAACTGTGAGATCGTGACCTGAGCCGAAGCTGGACGCTCAACTGACTGAGCCACCCAGGTGCCCCCAGAGCTGCTATCTAATTGATGCTACATTTGCTTTTGCTGAGGTCCAGTAGAATTGTACTTCCTAAGATAGCACTCTTCAAATAGAGATGATTTAATATAATTATTATGAATACGATATCTCTACTTCATTGGACTCTAGAATTGGATAGGGTAAGGATTGTATTTTGATTGAAACAAAAGTTCTGGCAAACAGCCTCTCCTTTGCTGTCCTGCTCACTGCTCCCTTGTATCCAATAAGCTTCTATCACCTCTAAAAGAAAGAAAGAAAGAAAGAGAGAAAGAAAGAGAGAAAGAAAGAAAGAAAGAGAGAAAGAAAGAAAGAGAGAGAGAGAGAAAGAAAGAAAGAAAGAAAGAGAAAGAAAGAAAGAAAGAAAGAAAAAAAGAAAGAAAGAAAGAAAGAAAGAAAGAAAGAAAGAAAAGTCCCACTATTACTTAAACCATAATGGAACTTGGACGTGCCCAGATGAAAATGTGTGAAATAATAAACACCATATGATACGCTCTGAACTGTTAGAAGAATTGCATGGAAGTAAATAGCTGCCTTCATAGATTCTGATTAGTTTTTTGTTCGTTTTTAAGTGGGCTTCATGCCCAGTGCAGAGCCCCGCGCGGGGCCCAAACTCCCAACCCTGAGATCAAGACCCAAGCTGAGATCAAGAGTTGGACGTTTAACCAACTGAGCCACCCAGGTGCCCGATGCTGATCAGTGTCAAAAGCAATGCAACGCGCCCCCCCCCCAAAACCCGATGACACCCCCAGCCGAACCTGTTAATAGTGTTAATGGTTTAGCTGTAAATTCGCAGACTAACTTAAGGGAATTAACACTTTACCATCATTAGTTTCTTGGTTTTGATTTTCTCTTCACTTGCGTCATTCCACGTAGGGTACCCTTGGCTGCTTCGGTGCTTCTAGATTTCATGCAGCGAAAATAAAAGTGTTTCCCCTGGGCGAGGGAGAATGGAGGAGAGTCACCCTCACACTCCCAGTGCCTTCTGAGGGGCTTTTCCACGGATGCCTCCATCCCTCCGTGTTGCACCCGGGGAAACAGAGAGACAGCGATTTCCCACCGCCGCGTGCGTGGCAGCGCAGAGCTGAGAACCCCCGCTCGTTCGTTTCCTGTCTGGATTTGAGCCGTGTGCTCAAATTCTCCTGCGGAGAAGAAGCAGCCTTCTCAGGTCCCACCTGGGATTCGAAGAAAATTTAATCAGCTTCCTGGTGATTTCCGGGGTACCTAAGAGCCAGCTTTTTCGACCTGTTTGCAGCGCGACCTGATGTGTCCTTGGCAACAGTGGTTAACAGGAATACGGCCTCCCCCGGGGCCCGGCGTGTCCTTTCCTGCCAGAACTGCCATCCCATGCGAAGGGCAAAGCAGCGCGGGCCCCCAGCCCCGGTGTGCGGGCTGTCTTCCGCTTATTTTTAACCCAGAGGAAATCTGCCCAAGAAACAGGATTTCCGTGCTCGCCGGACTGATTTTTCTTTTTATGGTCTATAAGGACGTAATGGGAAGAATTTCGCCATTGGACGAAATCGCTTGTTTTTAACAGCAGTATTAGACGGAGAGCCTAAAACTGGGCTGTTCGCGGACCCAGGAGGAAAACCCCACTCCACTTCCTTATACGGATGAAGAAATGAAAGCTCAGCAGGGTCGCTGATTTGCCCAAAGTCCACACCATTTCCTGGCGGTGTAGGACTCGAGCTGGCTGCCTTTTAGGGGATTGGCCTTTCCGCAGATCTGGCTCGCGGACGGCAGCGCCTGGCGGGAACCGTCGTCCCGGTGGATGGGCGCAGGCCTGTTCACAGACTTTATTAGCCGCGGAGATGCATTCTGGGGCTGCCTGAGATACCTTCTCCATTCTCCTGGCTCCCTTGTCTGCCAGCCGTCAGCCAGATGCTGGAAACCTGACGTCTGCAGGTAACCGAGTAAAATAGGCTGGGTGGGGCCGGCGTCCCGCACCTGCCTGTCCCTGCGTGAGGTCTGAGCCTGGAGGCCACAAAGTCTGTCCTCTCCCAGCTCAGTCAGCGCCTGGGGTCTGTCCCGGTCCCGAGGCCCCTCCTGGACTTTCGCAGGTGCCTTCGACAGCCCCTGCGGTTGGGCTCTGCCCTCGTTGTGGGGGCGAGATTTTACCTCTCCCCTCTCAGGTCTTCAGCCGGGTCCGGAAATGAAATTGATCTTGAAGGAGGTGCACCTGGGCAGCTCAGTCGGTTGGTTCAGCATCCAACTTCGGCTCAGGTCATGATCTCACGGTGTGTGAGTTCAAGTCCCGCATCGGGCTCTCTGCTGTCGTCGCAGAGCCTGCTTTGGATCCTCTGCCTCCCTCTCTCTCTGCCCCTCCCCTGCTCATTCTGTCTCGCTCTCTCTCTCTGTCTCTCTTTCTCAAAAATAAGTAAAATATAAAATAGAATAAATTGACCTAGAAGGATTCATTGGAGGTGCACACAGATCTCTGTAGGTACTGGGGAGCTCCATGGGAAAACGAAGCCCCAAAGAAGTGATGAAACCTGAGTACTTACATGTTGAGCAAAGCAGGGCATCTGTGGGGGAGGAGCCAGCATATATGGGGAGACTAAAGGCAGCCAGCTGGCTGCTCGAGTTCTGCTGCACAGAGTTCTCCCGACCTCAACTCCCCATCTCCTCCTCCTGGAACAGAGAGGTGGGCTGGGCATCCCCACCCCCACGCCACCCCACTCTGACCTGTGGGCAGCAGGGACACCTCTGGGGGTTGGGGGCAGGCAACAGACCCATGAAGGTACCCACTCCCGGGGGACATGTTGAAATCAGCAGGGAAGTAAGTCTCCCGGCTGTGGACCCCGCTGTGCCCCAAGGGTGGGAGCTGTGGCTGGTCACCCCGTCTGCCATCTGGGCCCCCTGTTTGCACACAACACTCGCCGGCCACTGAACCGCCTTCCCCTGACCTACAGCGGCCGCGTCTGCCTGGATGACTCTTTCGTGCCTTTAAAGATGCAGTTCAAACAGCGTGTCCCCTGCCGGTGGCCTTGCTCTGAGTTAAGAGAGGAGCTTCTGGAGGCAGAGGTTGGCAAGTCCAAAGCCACATTTCAGATCCCATCAAGCCCCCTCCTGTGGGCGATTCAGAGGGCTCACTCCTGCCACTTTACAAGGACTGTTCTGTCAGAGCACCTTTCCCCCACTTTTCCTGGAAAAATTCTACCCATTCTTCCAGAACTGGTGGCTAAAGAGCTATTTCTCTAAAAAAAAAAAAAAAATCCCACCACATTGAGTTAGGGACCGGCAGTAGACAGATGTCCTCTCTGGGGCTTTTTGTCATCTCTCCCCATGCAGAGTGCTGGTCCCCAGCCTTCCACCGTGGACACAGAAGTCCCCGTCCCCTGCCTCTGGCTGCCAGGCCCTGACTCTGCCATCAGTGGTGGCAGTGGCCACGCTGGGGCCCGGAGGAGGAGACCAGGATGGGACAGCAGCAGGGTCTGGCCAGGCTGCCGCTGCTTCTGGCCGATCTCACCGGGGCTCCCTGGATTCCTGCCTCAGTCCGTCAACTTCCCGTCTACTCTGCAAGCCCTCTACAGCCTTGAATAGCAGCAGCAGATCCCTGGTTTGCTGCAGACAGGCGGGGTTGGTCTCTGGTTTTGCAGCCAAGAGCCCCGAAGGATGGAGAACTCTAGAGAGTCTGTGCTCAGGCCTCCCCTGATGTGGTAGAGGTGCCTCGGTGCTTCTACCAGAGATAATGGCCTTGACCCCTCGAGCCCCCGCTGAGAACTGGGAACTCGACAGATGTTCTCACGTGGGTCCTCCAGGGTCTAAGATCTAGAGTGAAGTCCACGGGCCCCGAAGGAGCAAGTGGAAATGCACCGGAATTACCGGAGAACTTTTCAGCACAAGAGCACGTAATGAAGTGTGCCTAGCTGCATAGACCCTCCAGCCCTGCCTCTCAAGGCAGCTGTACTCCAGCCCCAGCTGCTGGGAGGCCAAGTCCCGTTTCTGAGGCAGCCTGCGTCTGTGGTGTGTTAGTGATGGCCCTACATTCTCTGACGTTCTCTCCATCGAGGAGTGAGGTCTGTGTCTCTTTGCCTTGAGTCTGGGCACGCTCCAGGACTGCTTTGCTAATGGAACACAGCAGAAGGAAAGCTGGCCTGGTATCTGGCTGGGCCCAGAGAGGCCAGGACTTTCTATTTCCTCCCTCCTGGCCAGTCTCTCTGGGAGGTCTGAGCCACCCCAGAAGAACACCAACCGTCCCGGGACCGCCGTGGGCGTCGTCCATAGCAAACAATAAGTACGCACTAGGCTGTGTGCTCAGTTTTTGTTTATGACCCCCAGAGTGCATCTGGGGGAAGTCAGGGCCATAGGACAGGGTGAGCTGGGTGTCAGGAGGGCCTCGGCAGCCAAGCTCCGGCTTGCGGACTTATTCTCTTGACAAGAATGAGCCTGTCGTGGTTTCCTAGCAAGAGGGGCAATCTCCGTGGCTATGAGCGGGAAGGTCAGCGGACGGTAGGCAGCATGGACTAGAAGGTGCCTGAGGCTGATGGGGAAGCCAAGCAGGGCTACTGCGGACTTCCAGGCGTCCGAACGTTGGCTGGAATTCAGAGACATCCGTGCGGAGGAGGCAGGGACAGATGCAACTCTTCCCCGAGCTGTGGCGTGCTCAGCCGTTCTCTCGCCCTGAGCTCCTTTGTCCAAGCGATCCCTGGAGTCTCTGATTCAGTAATTCCGAGGATTCACGATTCCATGTTTCTTTGATATGAAACGCCCGTGTCTCTAGAGCTCTGTGATCTAGAGGAACCTCCCAGTCAGCACTTCCAACATTCTCTGATTCATGCCGTGCTGAGTCAGCCCATGGGGCTCCTGCCAGCCCCTGGCCTGGGACTTCTCTTGGGAGTCGGTAGAAGGCTGGGTTTGTGGTTTTTGTCTTTTTCTATTTAGTCAGACGGGGGTCCATGGGAGGGCCCCTCACCTCCCTGCTGAGTGGCCGAGATGGGGCTAAGGCATGTTGGGAAGGCCCAGGAGTAGGATGGGATGACGCAGAGCCCCACCTACAGGGGGCGCTGAGAAGTGCTGCTGGACCCCAGGCACAGGATCCATTCTGTCCACGTCCACCACCTGCAAGGCACTCCTGGGACTGTGATTCCCAGTAGGAGCCGTTCAGAGAACAGCACCTGGGGCGGGTGGGGTCCTGCCTGTTCTTAAGCCACAATCCGGAGTTACCCTTTGACATCCATTATCACCCCAGTTGACCATAGGCCTTAGGACATGGGAGACAAGCAGGGTGGCCTGTGATTTAGGTCAGAGGGAATGTAGGGGGATATTAGGGGGCAGGGTTAAGGGTGGGGTACAGCTAAAGACATGTTGGACAGAACTGGGTCTCCCGCAGGTAAACTGGGCTGGGACTCAGGTGGAGATCAACAGCGTCTGATGTGGAAAGATGCCTTGCCCACAGTGACTCCATTGCCATCTCTGACTCCCTGTGTGACCCCAGGCCAGTCCTCTCCCTGTCTGAGCCTCCATTTCTCCATGTAGGAACAAGAAGGCAGGATCAGGGGACTCTGAAAAGTCCTGCCGGCTCTGATGGCCCAGGGTCCCATGAGTCGGTCTTCCTCCTCTCCCCTCAGCTCCCCTCATAATATCAAATTCTGGGAATGAGGCCCCCTCACCAGGTTGTTGTGAGGTCCATTCATGGAAGCATGAAAAGCCCTTGGCATAGTGCCCAGCACACTTGCTATCTGCTGCCAGTGGCTCTTTCCAGAGCTGTGTATGGCCCTCTCTGCCCCTCCAGGCCCTCTGGCTCTCCATGTGTACAGGAGTCTCCCTGAAGGCAGGGCCACTCTGAGATGGTAATGGGAGAAGGAGTCAGCATGGAAGGACAGCCAGGCCTGCCTCTACTCCAGAGGTCTCTCCTGGCCCTTCCTGAGCCAGTCTCAGAGGTTCAAGAGCACCTCTAAGAAGGAGATTAAATGGGCTTTCATTAGTTATGAAAGGTGGGGAAAACATGAGCTAACATCCATCCACCCATCCATCCATCCATCTTTCCATCCATCCATCCATCATCCATCCAT